>NW_027142359.1:8762294-9007294 GCF_026170545.1 Melanerpes formicivorus | reverse complement strand
GAGAATTAGAACAGATTAACAGGTTTATCAAAAACTTTGCAAGCAATTTTTCCATCAATCATTACCTCACCACTTGCTCAAAACCTGCTGCATGCAATTCCAATTCTTGCTTCTCCTAAACATATCAGCAATTAATACAGTAATCTCTTTTCATTACTAGTTTTCACTATGGGCATACTCCATTAGCCGAGAAATACATAAGAATTAAAGTATGTATCTGGTCCATAGGGAAAACAATTTGGATTAACAAGATAAGAGCATCACTTTAGCACTGCTCTGGCAATGTAACTACCAGACTATGCTCTTTTTGAAATGCAAAACAATCAATATTCTGATGCAGGTTCAGCTCATATCCACAAACCCAAAACTTTGTCTCAAGGACAAAACTGAATGACAAAAATCATGCTTAGAGCAGTTTACACAGCAATTGTTTTTAAAAACAATAATGAGATGCAAATTATGAAAGTGTTTGACAGTTAACTAAAGCTGAGAATAAACATTAGTTTCTTTTCTTGTAGAAAGTGTTTAGTTGATCACAGCAGTAGTTCTTTTAGGTCTGTCCATAGTTTACCACAGAGGATACCAGATACCTGTAGATAAGCCACAGTACTTGAACAGTAAAACTAGAAGCATATTGTACTGGTATAAATTAATACAATAAATTTGTAGATTAGAGTAAAATTTCTAAGATTGAACCAGTCCTCAAAAAGCTGATCCTGTGAGACAGAAACAAGTATTCAAATATTCAGTAGACAACGAGGAAATACAAAACCTCTTTGTAGTCAGCCAACAGGAACCACAGAAAGGTTTCCCAGAAATACAGACACCATTCATTCTGCTATTTTCTATTTTCTCTTTACTTAGCAAAGAAAACAGCCTGTAATAATAACAGGGACCCTTTATGACAACCATAATATGAATTTTCACAGTATCACAGTATCGCTAAGGTTGGAAGAGACCTCGAGGATCATTGAGTCCAACCTGTCACCACAGACCTCATGACTAGACCATGGCACCAAGTGCCACAGTCCAATCTCCTCTTGAACGCCTCGAGGGAAGGTGACTCCACCACCTCCCTGGGCAGCCTATTCCAATGACTCTCTCAGTGAAGAACTTTCTCCTCACCTCAAGCATAAACTTCCCCTGGTGCAGCTTGAGACTGTGTCCTCTTGTTCTGGTGCTGGCTGCCTGGGAGAAGAGACCAACCCTCACCTGGCTACAACCACCTTTCAGGTAGTTGTAGAGGGCAATGAGGTCACCCCTGAGCCTCCTCTTCTCCAGGCTAAACAATCCTTGCTCCCTCAGCCTCTCCTCGTAGGGCTTGTGCTCAAGGCCTCTCACCAGCCTTGTTGCCCTTCTCTGGACACGTTCAAGTGTTTCAATGTCCTTCTTAAACTGAGGGGCCCAGAACTGGACACAGTACTCAAGGTGTGGCCTAACCAATGCAGAGTACAGGGCACAATGACTTCCCTGCTCCTGCTGGCCACGCTATTCCTAATGCAGGCCAGGATGCCATTGGCCTTCTTGACCACCTGGGCACACTGCTGGCTCATGTTTAGGTGGCTGTCAATCAGCACCCCCAGGTTCCTCTCTGTTTGGCAGCTCTCTTTAAGTATTTTGTTTTGAAAATATGAATGTATTTTCTCAAAATGCCTGTATGCATAGCATAGCGTGGTGGATTGAAGCTCTACATTCATCTTAAATTTCTGGTTTACATTGCTATTAAATCCAGATTATTATTTTTTGCTGTCACAATGCTACAATAAAAACCCCAGAGCTAAGGAAATCTGGTTCTTGTACATTTACTAAGTTTCACAAGATAGAATCAACTCAGTTTTTTGTAAAATAAAAGGCTCTTAACAAGCAAATGACAATATTTAAGTTCCAGCTTTTACTTTGGAATAGTCACCACCAGTAATATTTGTAGGTGATTCCTCTACAAGCTCTTGCACTCCCTTCAAAGAATTATCTCCTAAAATGCTCAAAAGGCTCTGTCTCAAAATTATTGCTTATCAGATCATCTTTCTTTATCCTTTCACACCATCAACACATACCCAAAGATTAAATTTCTTATGTGTGTTCATTGCAACAGAACCAGAGTTACTGGGAATTTCTCTTGTCTGGTTTCAACAGGTAATGACACTAATTCATAATGTAGTATCATTGTCAGAAGGTGCAAAAACAGAAAGTTGAAGGTAACAGTCTGAAATAAATGTGGTATTTCTGACACAAATTTGAAACGTGTAGTGTTTAACAGCTCACCATTTCTCAGAAAAACAACTGCCTTCATCTTTGCTTCCTACTCCTACTCCAAATCCTCAAAGGTAGTGAAGTAGTAGGAGGAAAAAAATTGAAAAGCAATTATTTTCTTTGAAATACAAAACTGATACTGAATTAGTTTCAAGATCATCAGAATATATTGTTTGCTGCTTCTCTGTCCCCACAAGAAAATGTTTTCTAATTTCTCTTTTCCTTTTTCAAGAATCAATAGCATGCACTCTTAACTGTTTAAAAACACACACACACACCCCCAAAAACCTACCTGTGGCTGAAATGGTGGAGCATTTGGCCCCTGCATGCCTTGTGATTGTTCATCCATTCTATCACGTAAAACTCTCCCTTATGTCCTGGAAAGAGAAACACAGTCACTACACTGCACTTCAGTCTGTGCTTGTGATCAGTGAGTGTCAGAAGAACTAATTTCCTCATTTGCATGCTTAACATTTAACTATTCCAGTTTTGGAAAGGAAGCTTTCAGCTGTTCCATGAAATAGAATTAAAATAATAATAATTTTAAAAAGATAAAAAACACTCTACACACCTGAAATTATGAAGAGATGTGCTTTATCCTACTTGAGCCAAATAAATGTCTCTCTGATAAAAGCTGCATCACCCCATTAATCTTCAGAGGCACCAACCATTTATCTAACACAGATGTCTGCCGGATGGTACTTCAGACATATGGGCATCATGAGAAGCACTACACTGGCATGAGAGTTAAAACTGCTGCCTGCACACTATCTATGTTGCATTAATTCATCTGTACATTTTAGGGAGCATGCAAAAGTAGTTCCATCTAAACAGAAAAACCTAAACATGTAGTAGACTCATTACATTCTGACAAGATGACTGAGACAGCTTTGAGATACCACATCAGGAGCACAGTGTCTAGTCCCAGCCATGAACCTCTCATAAACCATCAATAAGATGGGACAAAAGATGCCTGCCAAGTTCCCCAGACAGAGAGGCACAGGTTGCAAAGGGTGCCGAATCATTATTAGGAAAATGCAAATGCTCACAGAGCTTCCCCTCCACCCCCAGCTAAGCAAATCCATCTTTAGACTACTCAACATTTTGTTGAGGGGCAGTAGGTGCAGTATCCAATTATATTGGCAACTGTGAGAGCCATCTCTGTTCAGATGAAGACAGAAACACTCACCAGAAACTCTGAATGCAAACATGGAAATAAACACTTACATAAATAAGAGACAAGACCTGAACAACTTCATCACACAGTGCCTCTGCCTATTACCTGGTCAAATCTACAGAGGAACAAGAGGTACATGTCTGACTAGAAAACTATTCTTGCTTTTCACTATACTACTTATTTTCTTGCTTTCTGGTCCAAATGCTGCAAGTTCTAGAAATGGTTTGGCATAAAACACTTTTTTGATAGCTTTCAAATCTTCAACATGAGTAAATTTCCTATGATAGATTAATTCAGCTCATTCTACATACTTCAAAAACTGCAAACATCCTTCTGTACACAGAGCTACTTGTTTCACAAACCTTTCCTTAGAATGAGGAAAATTTTTCAAATACCATTTAAGTTCAGTATGAAAGTATACAATCTATTCTGTTAAAACACAAATAGTCCCAGTACTTTATTTAGAGAACACTAAACAGGCTAGAAGTAACTCTCAATAGATGGCAGTTTCTCAAAGCCTACTGCAAAGTATTTATGAAGCTCTAACAAACAGCTTGCGTTCACAGCACCATTGTTATTCTTGCAGCATCACTGTGGTAACATTACTAATAGATAAACTAATCACAAAGCAGCTTTGCAAAGCTTCTCAATATACTTCCCTAGTGCACTGAACAGTGCATTGGACACACAAACCCAATCATTATCCATCTGTTTTCATTCCCCTGTTTTAATGCAGTCACCCCATGCCGTTCCAGTACCATCAGCTATTTTAACACCAAACCACAGCCATCCTCCCCAGTGACTAAGGGTCCCAATAGCTTTGCCCGCCTATCCTTAGTACTCTTGCATAAAGCATACAGCTTGGAACTTTCTGGTTTTTTGACTCTTAGCTATAATTAATCCAAACATAAGAGAGACTCAAAAGAGCTATTTCAAGCAGGTCAAGAGAAAAAAATAAAGAAACCGAGAAGAGAGGGCAGAGGAGACAGAAGCTCCAAAGGCTGTTGGAATAAGCGTGGCGAGAAAGGAAGAAACGTCTGATGGGATACATGCTGCACAGCACAGGCTAGGCAGGCACTCATTTAGACAGCCCTAGGACACCAATATTGCCATTTATTACAAGTTCTGTAACATTCCCCATACAACCTCCCCACCAAGGCAAAAAATCCTAACAACAGCATTGATAACCAAACTGTGGTCACAAAATTGCACCTGAATTCTTCAGTTGGAGTCACAGGGGGTTATGCAGTTGAGAAAAAGTTCTGAGGGAGGAATTTGCGGCAATCTTGACAAATCTTCTGCTAATTTCTTGTGGCAGAGATCTCCATCACTGCCAAGAAAGCAAGAATTCTTTTCTTGAGTGCTATTTGGAAGAAACTCTACAAGAATTTAAATCTTTCCAATAGAATCAGTATTTCTACTGGCAGTTGTGCAGTGTTTTGCCAGTGTTGTGCCATATTCAAGACTGTTGACCACAATGCACCAATAGGTAATTCTATGGGTCACTTTCTTTCAAAAATCCTAAGGAGAAACAGAGTAAACACAAAACTTTTCACCCTCTGTTGCAGACATTTATCAAAGATTAATGGAATCTAAGATGAGAAGTTTAGATTATGTATGTTAATTCAGGAACTACACAACCCATTCATCTGGTCTGAATGGTCAGAGGCACTGAGTGGAAGTGTTTGGGAATTTACGTCTGCCTTTTTCTCTAAATTTACCCCCCAAACACATAAAAATTAAAGGGAAGAAGTCACATCATTATCACTCTGCACAGCTCTGCCTGCTGTGCTTGTTTTTATAATAAAAGCAGGTGAACTAAAAAGGTAACAAATATTCTACCATAGGAAGCATGGAAGATTTAGTCACTTGTGGATTTGTTGCTGCTTTTGCAGAGGGAAGGCAAAGATCAGTATTTTGTGTCCACATACGAAGGTGTTTTTTTTAAACTTGTTTATGTCTTTGAAGATTGCATGGTAGAGTCACAATTTAGAGTAATTTGGCATTTTGATCATATAAAATGCCAAGGATGCAAAACACATCTTTTGTACTGTTTGTCAATAGAAATAAGAATTAGTTTTGGCTGCTTGAAGACTGTTTTCACAGTGAGGAATACCTTTCACCTCGATAATAAACCCCAGAGGTCAAAACATAGTGGTATAATATTGATCATCTTCACATTTAAAATATTGCCCCACTTATTACTCTTCTAAAGGTGGCTTTCAAGTTCTAATTTGTGGTTAAAAAAAAGACACTAAACACACTGCCAAAGAGTCAGCACTTGTTTAAAACTGAAAAGCAAATACAAAAGACACATAAATCACCTCTTTAAACAAGTGATGCAATGACTTTCTTCTGCAAATCCATCACCATGACATGCAGTGGTTCATAGAAAACAGCAGGTGAAGAGAGAAGCAAGACAACTATACCACCAGCACCCAAAACTTTCAAAGTGCCAAACCTAACTGATGTTTTCAGATGCTCTTGCATTGATCATGTAGAAGGAAAGGACTGCTTGTCTTCGTCACACCACTTGCAATGAACAACGACTCTCTGATTCATTTATCTTGCAAAGAACTTTCACCACTGAAGACAAAAATCATTTGGATTCATATCTGTACACAACAGCAATCACAGAAACACAAGCACATGCACTAAATCTTATACTCAAGTTCAGGTTGTTAAAACTTTGAAGGTATGAGAAGACTTTTGTTTAACTACTACTATTTGATATCTTTGGTTTTTTTTCAGTGGATCAAAACAGTAGGTGGCACCTACATAGAAAAGATGCAGGATAAAGTACCTGGGCATAAAGACAACATGGTCAAATTTCATCTGAAATTGCAATTGCACAGTAACTCCTCTGACACTACTCCACACACTAAATTCACAAGACAGCAAAAGGAAGTTAAGTCCTCACCAGCATGTTAGATTATCAAAATGCAACTGCCTGAACTAAGAGTAACAACCTTTTCTTTTCTTCACATACAGGTGTCCCTGTCCTTATCCACTTCCTCAGCAGCCACCTGTCAAAGCTCTGGGATAACCTGCCCACACATCTAAAGATCATGCAAAGACAGGAAGTAACCCAAAATGCAAGGGCACATTCCCACACCCCAACAGTCAGCACTCAGCTTTCCAGCTGATTTCCATCAGCCTTCTAGAGGAGAGGTGGGACTACCCACAACTGTTAGTGAAATCAGAGGAGAGGACATACTGCTGAACAGAAACCAGAGCTCCTCACTGACATTTCACTGGAACATATTTTAAAATAACATTTTTTAAAAGGAAAAAAAAAAAAATTACTTGGGAAATACTTGGAATCCTTGTGACTTCTAAGTCTTGCAACTTAGTACCCCTGAAATCCATGAAGAATTAGTTCAGGACTTGCTGAGCCACTTGAATACTCACAAGTCCATGGGACCACATGGGATCCAGCCTAGGGTGCTGAGAGAGCTGGCAGAGGAGCTGCCCAAGCCACACTGCATCGTTTTCCATTAGTCCAGGCTCACTGGAGAGGTCCCAGATGACTGGAAAATGGCCAATCCACAAGAAGGGCCGGATGGAGGAACCTGGAAACTACAGGCCTGTCACCCTGACCTCAGTGCCAGGGAAAATCATGGAGCAGATCATCTTGGGGCCAATCACTGCACACCTGAAGAATCGCTAAGGGATCAGGTCCAGCCAACTTGGATTTAGGAAGGGCAGGTCCTGCCTCACCAACCTGATCTCCTTTTATGATCAGGTGACCCAACTGGCAGATGTGAGGAAGGCTGTGGATGTAGTCTACCTGGATTTCAGCAAGGCCTTTGACACCCTCCCCCACAGCTAACTCCTGGCCAAGCTGTCAGCTCACAGCTTGGACAGCAGCACTCTGCGCTGGGTTAGGAACTCACAGGAGGGCCGAGCCCAGAGAGTGGTGGTGAATGGTGCCACATCCAGCTGGCAGCCAGTCACTAGTGGTGTCGCCCAGGGATCAGTGCTGGGCCCCATCCTGTTTAATACCTTCACTGATGATCTGGATGAGGGGATTGAGGCAGTCATCAGTAAATTTGCAGATGACACCAAGTTGGGAGCAGATGTTGGTTGGTTAGAGGGTAGATGGGCTCTGCAGAGGGACCTTGACAGGCTGGACAGATGGGCAGAGTCCAACATGACGGCATTTAACAAGACCAAGCGCCAGGTGCTGCACATCGGCCACAACAACCCCATGCAGCGCTACAGGCTGGGGTCAGAGTGGCTGGAGAGCTGCCAAACAGAAAGGGACCTGGGGGTACTGGATGACGGCCAGCTGAGCATAAGCCAGCAGTGTGCCCAGGTGGCCAAGAAGGCCAATGGCATACTGGCCCGTATCAGGAATGGTGTGGCCAGCAGGAGCAGGGAAATCATTCTGCCCCTGTACTCAGCACTGGGCCACACCTTGAGTACTGTGTCCAGTTCTGGGCCCCTCAATTTAAGAAGGACATTGAGACTCTTGAATGTGTCCAGAGAAGAGCAATGAGGTTGGTGAGAGGCCTTGAGGGTGCTGGGATTGTTTAGCCTGGAGAAGAGGAGGCTCAGGGGAGACCTTATTGCTCTCTACAACTACCTGAAGGGTGGTTGTAGCCAGGAGGGGGTTGGTCTCTTCTCCCAGGCAACCAGCACCAGAACAAGAGGACACAGTCTCAAGATGCATCAGGGGAGGTTTAGGCTCAAGGTAAGGAGAAAGTTCTTCAGAGAGAGAGCTGTTAGCCACTGGAATGAGCTGACCAGGCAGGTGGTGGAGTCACTGTCCCTGGAGGTGTTCAAGAGCGGATTATATGTGGCACTTGGTGCCATGGTTTAGCAGTCATGAGATCTTGGGTGACAGGTTGGACTTGATGATCTTTGAGGTCTTTTCCAACCTTACTGATTCTATGATTCAATTAAGTCTTTAAAAGCATGATCAAATTATTTAAAAGAAAAAGCTTAAATGCCCTGCCTAATCACATGAAACACGCTTTTTAAAAACTAGTTTCATAGCTCCAAGTTCATAAACTATTCATACTGAAATATATTTCATGGTATTCAAGTAATAAAGTTACTGCTTTAACAGATGGCAGTTCTACAACAACAAAAAACATTTTCCTCTGGAAAATGCCATTAATAGTCTCACTGATACATGGTTTCCATTAGCTACAGGCTATATACTTGTTTGCTAATTTTGGATCTGAATTGGGGACGGTCAATCATCAGTGACAAAGAAGAAACAGCTATACTTTGAAAAAAATAGAGATTTTTTTAAAATACTCAGTGTTACAGTTCTGCTGAGAATCTGAAAATCTCAGTCTTTTTTCTCTGCAGAATACAGGTGTAACTGCTGCACAAAATTTGCAACGGAGAAACACAAAGTTCCACCATTTGCAGTGTGCTGATCTGGATGGAATGTACTATGTTTACTTCCAGATTACACCTTCAATTAAGCAAGGTATTTTTAGTTTTTACTATAACCATTATTTTAGTTAGCATAGAGCCAAGGCTTTCCAGAACAACTATTCATTAAACACACTACATACTCCTTACTTTCTGGTGTCAAGTGAGATTCTTCAGTATCCAACACCAACTTTAAATAAGAAATGTTAGATACTTAAAACTTTACAACTAATCTTTTCTAACTAAATCTAAAGATAAGATCACCCTCAGCTAAGAGTAAAAAAAAAAAAGTCTATTAATACCAGTTTCCATATAAGCATACAGGCTAAAGGAATATTCCCATTTGTTTGTACCACATATTAACTCTCAGCTTCCCAAAAGCACAATTTAAACCTGGACAGAGCATTCAAACAGTCACCCTGGTTGAAACAGCAACCAAAAAAAAACCCACAAAAAAACAAACACCCCACCCAAACCAACAAAAATAAAATCCTGTGCTCTGGAAACCAGGAGTTAGATTTCTAAACGCCATACTGAATACCCAAAACACAATTACCCAACCCATCACACTGGTGTTAATCCCATCAATTTATGCCAGGTATTCCAAGCATGCCTATCCAATTCCAGCTCTGCTCTCTGTCACCTGGAGGGACATACTGACCTAACTGCAACTCTCAGCTCCTAGATCAAAGCCACATACACTTCAGGAAATAAACTTTAGACCCAGCAGTAACAGCCTGGCCCCTAAGCTTGATGTGAGCAGGTTAAAAAACTGCCATCCTACTGCTTTAGAAAATACAGTGCCTTAAACTGTCATTCTTTGGGATGGCCATTTGGAAGGAATGGCCTTGCTGGCTAAAAACAGCCCACACTCGGTCAGGTCACCCAAACAGACCAACACTCTGCAGCAGCTACTCAGTGCTGGCACCCAGAGTGCAGTTTACAAATTTTCAAAGTGATTTTAAAAGCAGGGGCTCAGGTTACAGACACGGAAGATCCTGGATGAAGCAAGAGAATATAAGCAGCTGTAAACCAAGCATCCCAACTATATCACTCATGTTGCACTACATGACAGCACAGCAATAATTTTTCCAAATAAATGGGAAGTCAGGAGTCGCATCCAATAAAGCAAACCAAATTGGAATCTATCATAGCTTTTCAATATTCAAAAGTAACTTTTCTTCCTGGTGCTCTGCATAAACCAATGAGAAATACATAAAGTTTTGTTTAATGTCATGACAGAAATATTTTGCTTCCAAATTGAAAGTCACTTCAGTTATTTAATAATGGTCTAATTCCATTCCTAAAGACCAGGAAATATTTAGAAAACAACAGCATGGATACAGTACCCCAAAAGCAGTTCTCAGAACACCAGTATGTCCAAAGGCTTTGTACACTTCCTGTAGCTGAGTATCTCTAAAATGCACAAGAAAACTAACACCCCCAAGAGTTTATCTAGATATCTGCTTTCTTAGTTCAAATTAATTTTTTCAAGGTTTCCCTCCCTCAATAGGATGCAGCTGATAAGATGAAGCTCAGCTGGGTTGTAATTTAAGTGCTAAAATGTATTTCAAGAAGACTTTCATCCACCTTCATACCACCAGCATTCCAACCTCAGTATTTAACAGGAGTGGCAAGAGAATCTAGAAAAAAAATTCCAAATAGTAGGGAAACAGCACAAGACCTAGACAGTGCCTTTTCAGTAAATTATTCCTGACCAACACAGACCCTTAGAATGAAATCTGGTTAAATACAACCATATTACTATGCCACACATTCATAAAGTTACATACTCAGCTGAAAAGACAGGATTAGGAATGACAAAACCATGCTGAAACATGTTAAGTATTTCAAAACTAGCCTATCAATGCCTGCCTTCTCACCATCATGACCTGCGTAACTGGTCACAATGTCTATGCTTCAAAGATGTTAAGCCTTTTTTCAATCTGATGTCAATCACAAACTACAAGAAACCTACAACTCATGACATAAGGTCAATAAAATGTTACAGTGAGTAACTGATGGTGTTCTTTGATGTTGCCGACTATTGAAACTACCAATCCTGTGAACAAATATTCCATAAATAACAACAGTTAAATGTATACATTAATAAAGCAAAGTGCATTTAAGCTGATACTCTATTGAACTCTGCCAAGTCTGTCAAGATATTAAATGGAATGGGACAAAGCAATCAAGACTGGAAGAACAACTTGATCACTAGCACAGTAAAATAAGACATTTATCCTGATTAGCACACATACATTATAATATATATGCATACACAAATATACATGTGCCTATGCACATTTATAGATTATGTATATACACACCTACACGTTTGTACACAGAATATTTACTATTAGCTGGCAGTGATGCATTTGAAGCATTTGCTTCACAATGTCAAAAAGTTTAAAATGTGAAAAATCCATACTCATTAGTAACTTTCTCTGCAGAAGCATCCACTTCAGAGAAAGCTGTATTTGCTACTTTTAGAACACTAGAAGTGATTGAAGATAGATGCATATACAAAGTAGGATTGGCCTTCATTTTAGAAACAGTTTCTGAAATCCTTTGTTCTTTTAATACACTACCCAGATCACCACTGCCCATGGGATTGCAGGAAAATTCCTCCCCTCTACAGAGGGACAACACTTGAATGTGCACAACACAAATTCTTAGCACTTACTAATCTACAAATAGCGATCATCTGTCTGTGTGGAAATAGTGACTTTTCAAAAAGAAAAACATGTCCAAATTCCCTACTCATGGGCAGTCCAGTCAAAGCTGTTGAAAAACACACACTGGTTGTTGAAAAACACCCAGACACAAGCTGGGTTAGAAGTTAGTTCCAGCAAGAGCAGGAGCAACCTTAGAGACTTAAAGTAATATGCTAAGGAAAAAAGCATTCCGAAAAAGGACTATACAGAGTTCATATGCTACTTTCTTATCCATTTGCCCCAATTTATCAGACATTTTCATTCCTACTCCAAAAACACATATGCCAGTCTCTGTCATACAACAACTACCAAGAGATCACTCACTGCCAGTGCTGACTAGAAGAATAAAGTCCAAGCTTTCCTGCTTCACAGGTCTGCTTCCCATCCTTTTCATTCATTCGCCTCATTTAAAAAGTTATATTTTGTTTACTTCTCGCTCACCATTTCAATTATGTCACTCAAGCAGATTGCTTATCTTGCAAGGTGCTTCCAAAGGGCTGCATATGCACTAGCTTGTCCTTCTTTGAACCATTTAATTGTTATTTCATATAAACTGAAGAAACATGAACTGAAACTGCCTGGGCAGCAGGCTGCTATGCTCTTATTCAACTTCTGTTCACTTGGAAACAAACAGGATTACCCATTTCTTTATACTGAAGAGCCAGTTATAAAGGACACAGGTGGGTCATAATCATGCCACAGGGAAATGTTTTGCAGGGGACGAAATCTATTTCTAACCACAACACTATCAAGAAAGCCTCTGTAAGGATGCAGTTCTAAGACAGCGTGACCTGAGTACAAGATGCTGCTGTTTCCCCTGCCTTTTAACCACACCTTCCAGAACCTCTTCCTTATAGTGCGGTTCCTGTGGCTACCCAGACTCCTAGGTAAGGGAAACTAGATAAAAACTGGTCTTCACAAAGTCAGTTTTTTCTAGTTCAGTTCCCTGAATCATTCCATTGTAGAGAAAAGGATAGAACTGTGATGGCAAAAGACAGAGGGAAAGACATAGCTGGGGGCAGAGCAGCCCTAACTTAAATCAGTTACATCTATTATCAAATTATATCTCTAACAAGAAATTATATACAAAAGGTCTTGCTTTCTCTTCCTTTCTCTATCACACGATCCAGCATAGCCATCTTGAACTCCATTACGGATTTTTTGCTAAGCTGATTTAATTCCCTGATGCAGCTGGGTTTATATTCTGCAAGCTATGAGCTGAATCAATATATATGGGAGTCTGCTGAGCACCAGAGAAAAAAGCAAGCAGGGCAAGTTCAAAGATAGGAGACATAGGAAAGGATCTGTAGAAAAAACAGAACATCTCCCTTTTGGCAGCAGCACACTAGTGCACTAGCTCACCACATTTCATTTCATCATTAGGTAGAAATGCTAACAAGACCTTAAACTCAAAAGAGCTGTGACAGAAAGGCAAGAGCCAGCCTCGAAAATGCAATTTTTCCAACAAGCCAAAACTTGTGTCAACAAAATACTGTACAGGAAAGTAGAAATAGGAAACAAAAATAAACAGAAGGAAAATCGACCAGGTTAAGAAGTACAATTAAAAAAAAAAAAAAAAAAAAAAGTTAAGACAATTATTTTTTAACTTTAAAACAATTTTTAGAAAGGCAAATATTTTCAGAGAGAAGCAGCTAATCCCTTTCAACCCCAAAACCTCACAATTCCAGTATGCAGGGAGGTAGAAGAGAAGATCTTTCCCTAACAAAGGGAAAGTTTTAAATGGGCGGGGGGGGGGCGGGGGAAGGAAGAAATCATAAAGGGACTCTCAAAGGATTTACTGAAAGTGTAAACAGCTGAGCTTCACACAGAAGTTAAAAGACATGCAGGACAAATTAAAAGGCTGGAATCACGGACAGTTAAACCCATTATTGCTAGGCACCAGGGAAAAAACACCCATTTTGGAATGCTGGCTGCATGCAACTGTGCCACAATCACAGCTGATAACGTCCACACTGCTACAGATGAAGCAGAACACATGTAACTATAAATTCCACATAATCCCTAGAGAAATGTCTAAGTAGCTCCAAAGCAAGTGCAAAACACCACCTTGTGATACCATACTACAGGTGACAGATGCACATTCACAAGCTGAAAAACAAAAACGTAGCTGTAGTGTAGTGTAAAATCTGTGCTACGCCAGCAATGAAGGAATGAATGAAGCACTACACAGAATCAGAAAAGAAACACCAGACATATTGCACAGGCTTTCTACCATCCTCTGACTAGTGCTACTCTGAACCCTGAAACCATGCGTAACAGTAGCAAGTAATCCAGAATCCCTCGGTTCAGAAGTAAAGCAGCTAGCAGCCAGCACACTCACTTCAGAAGCAGGCCAACACTCAAGTTCACAGTTGTTGCTGTGTTTCACATCAAACCTCCACCGACTAAAACATGCAAGATCGACTCCTGCTTATGAAGTATCCTCTATGACTACTTAAGTGCTCTGTTTGCAGGCTGCTAGTTGCTCCTCTTCTGAATACTTACCTGCATGAACTTCACAAACAGCCCACGTACCTAGCACAGAGTTCTGAATTTCACTTAGGGAAAGTACTGGAAGTTCACGGCTGCAAAGACAACTCCTTTTTTGGATCTGCTTTCAGATGAGGACAAAAAGAGTACAGAAGAAGGGCCTCTACAGGACAGAATGCTATGCATTTTCCTACAAGTTTTTACTTATTTTAGATTTAAATTCACCTGTGATATTTTTGTCTTCCAGCTTTCAAGGAATCAAAAATTGTTGTAACTTTTTGTGTTGACAACGTAAGATTAAAATGAACTGAAAAAGACTGGTTCATCAACACTTCACAGCACCTAACTCAAACCTGCCCCAAAAACTCGTGCAAGGATCTATTCTATAGTCATTACATGCACTCTTATGACACTGTAAAGTAATTCATCTGGTCCAACTCAGATCTAGCTATTAAATAAGACAGGACTAATTTTGTTATAAATCACTCCAAGCAGATTAAAGTCTGAATGCAAACTCTCAAATGCCAGATGATGCAAACAACCTATTTCCTTTGTCACCTATAATCAACAGTAAGAAGTTACTAGTATCACAAGATCAACTACATGCAGTGGGCTTTAACAGGATTGTTCATAGTACCTTCTAACAAATTTCTCTTTTTAATGCCTTGCTTAAAATTTCATAGCAAATTCACTTACACAAGTGTATATTCTTTTCGCCCAGCAGGGAATAACAGCACTTGAAATATACTTCATATTTTCTGTCTACAGAAATCATGGCTGAATCAGTTATGTTTCACATGCCAGAGACAAATGCACAGGATTATCTTCACCAGAGAGGCAACTAATTTCAATAGCATTGCTTTTCTTCAGCTTTTTCATCCTATCTGACAGGAAGGATCCTTTTAATACTTAGGAACCAGCAAACAGGTAGCAATACTGTACTTCACTCTAGGTCTGAGCTCCTTCCCCTGTGACTGGGGGAAGGGGAGGTCAAACGGTGATAAATACAACAAATCAGTGCTCTAAAGGCTGCCTTTATAACCACTTTGGTCAGTAATTTTCATCTCTGTTGCAAAGCACATGGAACATAGCTAAATCAAACAAATTTTATGGAAATCAGTCCATTAATTCCTAAGGCTATCAATAGTATTAACCTGCATGAAATAATATCCCACCCCCATCATTTCTAAAGAATCTGGAGGGATTTTTGAGTAAGCCCCAAACAATTAAAAAAAAAAAAAAACCCTTGGCAGTAGAGAAGTTCCTGCAGCTTGACTTTTCCCAGGAGACTTTCCAAGGTAGCATGAACTCATCCGTTCAGCATAGATGTCTGGAACAACGTCAAACTTCAGGAGGCAACAAAACATTAATGGCAAGAAAACTGAACATAGGGCTGGTATAAATGCAGAATATTGTACCACATTTATTAAATATGAGGCTGGGTGGGGGGAGGGGGCTGGTATGCATGAAAAAACTGCTTCACCAAATCGTCTCTGTGGACAAATACACTACACTGGTTATGCTTTGCACAATGGAGTTGAGCTCAGATGCAGAAACACAATAGATATGGGTGGGCTACATGGCTCTATCATACTATTTAGAAGATACCACAGGTCACAGTAAAACAAGCAACTGACTGATTGCATGCCATTTTTCATTTGAGTTTCTCACACACTTTCAGGCCTTCAGATGAACTCTAAAATGTTAGCCTTTTTTCCTATTTGGAAACAAGTTTCTATGGTGAGGATGAGATTCTACTTGCTTAATTCTTGTAGACCCTGTAAGACTCTGTAACAAGTCAACACAAGATTTTTAGTTGGCTAAAATGCCTTTATTTGTTCTCCAATTATTATTTTTTTTTACTCCAAAGACTAACTGGTATTTTAAATACGAGGTATCTATGATAAAGGCAGCGTTATCTGCCCTTACAGTGAACATGTCTTAACTGTGCTTTAAGAAGTCATATTCCCAAATATCTGATGTTTATAAGAGTCATGTATTTCTGTTTTGAAATTAAAGAACAGATGTTATTTTCTTCCAATACCAAAAAACCCCAAAACAAACAAAACAAACACCCACAACACAAAACCATCAAAACCACAAAAACCAGGGGGGCTTTTACGTTGCTACTTTAAAGCTGTCCAACAATGCTTGGTAAGTTTCTCTTTCCACAACACAAAACAGCTTTCCTTCCTCTAAGTTTCTCATTACTCATGAATTAACGGTTCTCTTCTACTGCATATTAACTCCCTCAAGACAATTCCAGTGCAGAATTTCAAATGCAGACATTTCCACAGCACTGCAACACTGAATTGCCTCCTAGATCAACCTAAAAGGTTTTTAAGCTTCATTCTTCTTAAGTCGAGCTGTCAAGTGGTTATTTGCATCTAATCATATGAAGTGCCTACCTTACAGATTAACATTGTCATGCAAAAGTTGACTATTCAATTGGCACAAGAAGTGAAAAAAAAAAAATTAATCAAAAGCGTTTTCCAGGGCCAAGAAACAAGTATTTGAGTGATGTAATGTATGCACACGGCATCATCTTTTATCAGAAGTAGGTTTAACATCCTAAGTAACTTCATCATTCAAGAAGTGATGCTCCTCACAAAATACAGAACAAAACAAAGCACGTTCCACCCTGAACTTCCGAATCCTACAAGTCAAGCAGGCATACAATTCGTACGGACACAAAATGGAATTCAGGGCCAGCACTAGCATAACCGAGGTTGGGTGCTACATAAGATGGGGAATGCGGCAGGAGGAGAAAAAAAAAACCAAACTCCAGCAGATGGAGGATGCCTCACTTCCAGGGTTTCCCACTAGGCCTCGGTTCCGCTTCTGGCGCTGGGAGCCTCACCAATCGCCAAAGTAAACCCGGCAGGCAGGCTGGTAAGTGCAGAGCCAAAGCAACACTAGCTCCTGCAAGAGGCCCGCACGGCCAGGCGTCCCCCTCTGCCCGCCCGCCCGCCTGCCGCGGTCGCGGCTGGTGCCGGGGCCACGGCGGCTCCCCTCGGCTGGAGGCGGCTGCCCGGGGAAGAGGGGCAGAGGCAGGAGACTCCTGCCTCAGCAAGGGCTCTCGCGACTCACTACCACAGGGCCGTGGCTCCTAGAGATCACACCGTTTTTACTCAGCACTGTGTGAAAACTTCTAGACTCGGCTGACCCCCTCGGGGAGCATCCGCTTCCCAGGTGAGAGGAGAGCAAAGGATCCTGGAGGACACCGGCTCGAAACAGCGAGCAGGACTATTGAACCAACCTACTCTTGCGGTGTTAACCCGAAGAGCCCAGAGAGCGGCAGAGGCACGGGGGCTAGGGCAAACAGCACGGTAGCCAGGCCAGAGGCAGCCCGAGGAGCGCTCAGGCGGACGAGCCGGGCCGCCGCTGAGCAGCGTCCCCGGGCCGCCTGCTCTCCTCTTGACACAGACAGTCGTACCCTGTACTAGGGCCAGCCGTTGCCAGACAAGACGCCGCACCAGCTGTAAGTGAGGCACCATCACAACGCCAGGTGCCCCACACAGTGCCCTACAGTGCCCCACTCTGTCCCTCAAGCCGCCGAGCGCCAGACCGATAGCCATTGCCCCGTGTAAGGACCAAACGCCACCACAACCATCCCGCCGCCTGAGCGCGGCGCAGAAAGTTTCTCGCTTCCAGACCCACACGGCTCCCTCCCCCTACGGCGGGTGGAGCGGCAGCTACCGCGACCAATAGCACCGCGAGCGAGGGTCCCGGCGACCAGTAGGAGGCAGCGGGAGGCGGGACTCCGGCGGCCGCCCCCGCGGAACTGCCGGGGGGGGGACACCTCCAAAACGGCAGCCACTACCACCGGGACCCCCTGATGCGGCCCCGGCCCCGCGCCGCTCGCCCAGCGGCCCTGCCGCTGCCCCGCTCACCGGGAAGCTTGGCACCGCCTTCTCCTGGCGCGGGGGCCCGCAATTGGCCTCCTCCCCTCCCCGGCTTGTCGGGCGCCTCAGGCGCGGGGCCGGGCCGGAGCTGGCCGCAGGAGCCTAAATAGGCTCCTGGCAGGCTACTCAGGCACCCACAGCAGTCCCAACTTCCTCTCCGCCCCCCGCTGCTCCTGCCGGGCCCGTAAACATCCCGGCATCCCCGAGGAGGGAGGCGGGGCGGCCGCCGGGCTCCGCCTCGCACCGCCGCCTCCCTCCCGGCCGAAGCCCCGGGGTCTGTTAGCGGCGGCACGTCTGGGTTGGGTCGGCGGCCGGCCGCATGAGGGAGGGGGGTGCCGGCAGCGCTTTCCGTGTGTCACCGGGCAGACGGAATTGTCTCGCGCGCTACTCCTCGCTGCCGGGCGGCCTCCCCCTGCGGGGGACCGGAGCTGCCGAGTTCTATCCCGGAACAGCCACACTCCGGTGTGGGCTTGGCTGGCAACCGGAGAGAGACAGCGTGTATCCAGTGGCAGGGAGCGCCGGCCTGCTGCCTTCGTGTGTGCGGCGGAGTTTGCAGCTGGTTTGAAAATTACCTCGGCTGGTAAATGTTTTGAGATAGAGACTATTCATGTGATGCACGTTTATACTGCCAACACAATGAAGCCTTCGTCTTCACTGGCACACTCATTATACAGTGATTAGGAAAAGCGAAGCGCTCTGCTGGCAGCACCAGAAGTGTGCGGAAGCTCAGGCCTCTGGCAGCAGGGGACTGGTTCTGCCCTCCAGTGAGCAACACGGGTCTATGGCTTTGGCCCAGTCCGCTTTGGAAAACAGCCTGTCAAACAAAGTCCTTTTAAATTTTGTATGTGAATTGTGGTGATCTAGATAAGAGACACTTAAGTATGATCAGGTATGTCAGCTGAAAGTGACTCATTCATTTTTTCTACACGTGGGAGAAATGAAAGTCACAGGAACAAAACAGACAAGACTCAGCAGGTCCTATCATACCAGCTCCTACTTTTGCAAAAGTGCTGGGTCCAAGTACCTGAAAATCACAGTATCACACTATCACCAAGGTTGGAAGAGACCTCAAAGATCATCAAGTCCCACCCATCACCACAGACCTCATGACTAGACCATGGCTCCAAGTGCCACGTCCAACCATGAATTCCGGAATACTACCATTGTTCACATTCCTGCAAGGATGACGAAAAGCAGTTAACTTCACAGAACACAGATCTTCAGAACCAGTGATGAGGAAAAATTATGAAAGCTGACCACAATTTCCCATCTAAGGTTATGGATTATTGTGATCAAATGGCTGCTTCCTCCAGTGTGGAAACTCTGCAAAAGACAGATATCTGGCACTCCAGTGAGAAGACAGTAGATGTACTTTATTTTTTCTAAAGCAAAGTCTCAATTGTCATAAAGGTTGGGGTTTTTCCCTTGTAACAAGTAAAGCTACACTTGATGTATATTTCTTGCAGAATGAATGGGGAAGGGGGGAAGTCTACTCACCTTCTTCCGTACAAAACTAGTCTCTGAAGCAAACTTTCCAGCTTTCAGGTATCAGCAGTGTATCCAGCGATACAAAATCTAACAAAAGTTTCAAAGGAAGTTTTTTGTCATCTCTCATGTTTCTGGTGTTAACACATTTATTAACCGTTCTTTACAGTTCCTATTTTTGTTAGCATTGTGACAAGGTGACTGCACTGCCTGTGCAATCAGATACGCCCTACAATCTTCCCCTTCGAAGTGCATTGTGTATTTTTTAAAAGTACATTCCAAAAGAATGAGTTGAAATCATGACTAAAGAGAATTTATCCTTTTTTTTTTCCATGTGGATAAACTATCATGCAAAAGCAGTTTCTTGAACAAGAATTCCCTAGATTATTTTCTTGTAAAAAGTGCCATACTTTGAGTTTCCTCACATACCAAAGACTGAAAACTTGATAGATCTGCCATACAGTGTTAAGGAGTTACTCAAAAGAATTCCCATCAGTAATTCCATTGACTGTTTCCCATCTCCAAAAGTCCCTGTAGTCTCAACCAGAAATTTAGTTGTGCAAGAGAGTCATATATTTGCAAACCCTCTGATGGAAAAAGGAGGGATTGGTATTTGGTGTGTAGCTGACCACAAAATACTGAATCTTACTAGGTATCACTTTATTGCAAGCAAATGCAATTACTACTATAACAGCTGGCTATTGCTCTTTTCTAGATTCAGATGGAAAATGAGCAGTTCACAGTCACTGGGGGAGACTTACATAGCATTTGAATCTTTCTTTATATTCATGCATTAAAAGAGAATAATCAGATTTTACTTGCCTTTTTATCCAGTAGGTTTCTCACTGTCTTCCTTTGCTTAATCTGACTCTATTGGGGGGTTTGTTTCGTTGGGTTTTTTCCCCCCTTTGTTCCTATTTTTATGCCTGCTGCACTTACTTTTTTACATTCTTTTTCCCATTATTTTCTCCATGCTGTTATTTCACTGCACACCTCCATAATATTTTGACTTCTCTGTTTAGTTTCATTAATCCAGGGACTACTTCAGCCCAGTGTCACTAATAGCTGCTGTATCTTACCCCTATTCCAACCTTCCCCTTCTTAGAGGATGGTCGTTTCCATTCCTTTTTTGGTGTTTGAGAATCAGAAAACCTTACAAATGAAGAAGCTATTTCAGTTCATTAGTCCAGCCTCATGATCAGGCAAAAAGTCTTTAATATAAATGTAACTACAGTGAGCCTACTAATTTTAAAATTGCAAAGTAGTAGATCTTCCACATACTACGGAAGATTGTCTTGAGACCTGTGCTATACAAAGGTTTATTTTTAGAAGGATGTATTTCATTGGTCTTCAATGCACATTTTCAGTTAAATAAATTCATCATTTATTCCCTGTAATGGAGCCATTATATCAGACAGAATCAGAAAGGCAGAAGAGGCTCCAGAAGATCCAGTAGCCTTAGGGATTGTTAAGGAGTAGGCTTATCCCTGGCAAATGCTTCTCTTGGAGGCTGGAGGGTACACTGCCTAACCAGCTAGCAGACGATATGAGAAAATAGACAAAGACATGCTGGAATTTGGGATACGAGAAGCAGAACATGGCTTGTTTCTTAAGACTTACCAACTCCTGAAGGTGCTGCCAGTTAATGCTCTACACCTGGAATTAAATAAGCCAGAAGCAGAAAGCATGAGGACCTCACGCTGCATTTCAGTAGCCTTGCTGCTATAAATCTATTTATATCTCAATATTAGTTTAAGAAAAGTCCACCAGTCTTTATCTGATAATTCAAATCTGGGAATATATATAACATACAAATCTGGACAGTGTTCAAGGATATAGAAAACAGTTAAGCTATGACAAAGGGCATTATTTGGAATGGCAATGTTATGCTTGGATTGTCACTGAACTGGAAAATGCTGTCCTTTGCCAGGAATAAGCTACTGGATTTAAGAGCAGCTAGAAACTGCTAGGTCACAACATAGAAGTCAACTAAGAACTCAGATGTTTTAGGCCTAATTCCTGGATGATTCCTAAATTGCTTTCTATTATTGTCCATGCCTCTCTACATCTGGATTCTTGAAATGTTCAATAACAGAGTAAACTTAAGACTTAGGAAAAACACATATTTTGAAACTGTAAAACTTTCAGGTGGAAGAACTCACCTGGACACTGGAGGATGGAAATAGGTGTCTTCAGGGTCACAGAGGTACGAGTATTACATAGCTCATTGCTTAAGAATTCTTTAGGTTCTTCAAATCAATAAACATCAGGAAATTAATCAAAAGGAGCAGCTGATCTGAAAATTCAGGCTTCAAGTTTCCCTTTGTCCTGGTTCTTTGCTACTAACAGTAAAAAGGCTGGGATAGCTGCCTGTGACCATGGTAAGGGAAATCAGGAATCCTGTGAAGGCAGGACGAGAGTGATCTGTAACATCTGCACTGGATAAATATTATGATAGGGCTTTATGCAGAACTTAAGCTTTTAGACAACGTAAATCATTAAATGAAGCAATTAATCAGAGGAGCTTCAAGAACTCCTGATTTGAATCAAGCAGGGCACCAGACCTTCTTCAGAATTTATCAAAGAACTGTTTCTGAATTTTGATCATAATATATTCAAATTCAACACTCTTGTAGAAGTGAAAAGGCCAAATAAATTTACCATAGCAACAGCAAATGTTGAAAAGCCGACTTTGTTAAAAGTAAATTGAAAGCAACAGCCAAAGGAGAACATGACCTGTGTTAGAATTTCTAAGTATTATCTATCAAAGACAGTAATAGGACCTCTGAAAGACTAGCAGAGCTCTATATGAGAGTAAAGAATAGTATTAAAAACAAAGAGGCACTCAAAAAAAAAAACAACCACCAAACCACCTTTGTTCAGATGAAGAAAACAGAAAATAGCACAACCTCTGGCAAGCTAAATGTAGAACTCTAAAAGGCAGGTCAAAAGCATTTGAAGGAAAATGTTGGTAATGGTATAAAACTTCACTGTAAAACCTGTTCCAAACACATCAGAAGCAGGAAGCCTGCTGTTGTAGACTTTGTAGTGCCAATAAATGATCATGATTTAAAGACAGAAGGATTCCACAAAGGTAAGGATAGAAAGATTGCTTATGCAGGTACTATGAGAGATTCCTACAGGGAAGTCCTTTATACCATGCAAACCTTTGGGAGTTTTTGGAAAGGCGTGTGGAAACGTTGAGCCTGGATGTGATAAGATTCCTGTATTTAAAAAAAACCCAAACTTAATTGACTTCACTAATGCTTCTTAAAGAAATTAAGCTGCTTTGCAGTAAGAGGAAAGAAACAGTATTTAGCTAATAACTGATTTCATGTAGAGAATAAAAAAGGTAGAAATAAATAATCCACTTCCAAAATGGAGGGAGGTTTCTACTACAATCTCATGAAGATCTGTGCTGGGTCCATTGCTGGTTGCATAGTGTTTTTAAGTAATAAAGAAAAGAGATAATGAGATGAGCAGGTTTGACAGTGGTACAAAATTATACAAGATAACAATTTTTAAAAGTACTGAAAAATCCAAAACTAGAACTGGAAAATGGAAGAGATTAAAAGGAAAAATAATGGTAAGAGAAAGAAATATATAAGAAGAAATAATGTATGGAAAGCTACAGTTTAAACATAAATGACTAAATGAGATAACTAAAGGGAGACAGAAAATGGATATGTCAACTTACAAAAGTCATAAAGAAGATAATTGTGATTGTTGTTTTGTTTGTTAATATTGATAAATTATATTCATTCCTTATCTCCCATAGTGAAAGAATTTGTTGCACATGTTTCATAACATGAAATTAGATGATAGCAGTCTTAAGAGAAACAGATGAAAGCATGCTTATATTTGGTAACCACTTACACTGCAAAGGTGAAAAGTGTGAGTGGATTGAAAAATTTCATAGCAAAGATCATAAATAACCATTTAAACTGTAAATGAAAGAATTGGAGGTGGCAACTGCTAGCTTCAAACCTTTCTAGTTTTGAGAAAACAAATACTGAGGAATGGGATTGCTCAGTACATTTTCCTAGAGGTGATTTTGTTCACCTCTTACAGAGCTGATCTGTGCTCTAATGAAAATGAAGGTATTCTTTCTTGTATACATACTGATATTTTTAAATATTAAGGAGGTTGACCATGCAATTATATATTTAAAACAGGACTTCTGAACCTGAAGGCTGACAGTTCCGTTTCAGGTGACAGCAGAGACTTCTAAACCCTTAGCAATACTGGTGTGCAGGAATGTGTGGCTACATAGAAAAGTGAGAGAATATTGACCTTAAGAAGCCTAAAACCATGGCAAAATTTCACTAAAACATAGTTAATACAACTATGAAAATGTGAAAAAGTAGCTGTGTCTATTTTACACCAACAACAAACTGTTGTTGTTCAAACCCCTGAATGTTCTATATTTGTAATTCAGTGGTTTGAAACAAAAGATTTTACTCCTTCTTCCATTTAGGGTCCCAAAAGTATTATTATTACGGTATATTGTTTCCAATCCCTACATATTTTTTTTGTTACATGCAGGAAAGTTTTGCCATTTATGAAAAACAGAGTATGAACACCAAAAGTGAGGACAGACTGAAAATTAGTCTTCTTCCAGATAGGAAACTGCCAAAATAAAATCTAAAAGGACATTTATCCAGACAAAGATCACGGAAAGAACAGAAAATAAGGTATTTCTGTAGTGAATAATAAATAATAATAATAATAATGCATAATTAATAACTATAATAATAAAAAGCACAAAAGAGGAGATTCAGACAACAACGGTTAAAAGAGGGTTTTCATTAGTAGGCACTGATGAGCATAGTGTGTGTAGCCCAGCCCAGCAGGAAGCCTAAAATGAGCTGTTTGCATAGAAATTAATATAGATCATAATTGTGACTTAGAATTCTCTTTTGCATTTTGCAGAGCTGCATTCACCATTCGGTGCACCAAAGTGGCAATTCAGAGCAGCTGCTGGTTTCTGTAACAAATACTCACACAGGAAAGTGCTCAACCAAACTGAAGAAGATTGCTGTGGTTTTTCCAGGCACTGCCTGTGCAAGTAGATGATCTCTCACTGGAAGGCTTGGTTGCAGCAGGGCCGTGCTCAACGAGCAGAAGTGAGTTGTGCTCTAGCAATAGCTGCCACTCTTGCTGACTTCTGTCGATCGGTCCAGGGCAGTAGCTTTTACAACTCAGGATTAGAAAGTACCGTTGAGTCTATAAACATGTACTTACCAATAAAACCTATAAACCATGCATTTGGTGTCACTGACGCTCAGGTTCTTAGCTAGTGTAAGTCAATGTAGCTGATAGGACTTCAGTGGTGTCATGCTGACTTACACAGCTGAAGACCTGGACCTTAGCTGTTGGATCTGGGAATTTCAACTAAAGAAAAAAAAAACTAAAAATTCAATCAAGTTTGTCCCTCAGTAAGTCATAGCTTCTTGAAATTGTGTTATGCTTGAGTCATTACGACTATAGAACCACAAACCAAAAATGCAGTAAATTATTTTTAAAAACCCATGGCTGTTACAGTGTAAGTCAAATAAAATAAATATCCACTTTTATGGATCTATAATAGAGGTTCACATTAGCTTCAGTGGTGTCCAGGAAATGAAGAATTAGTGTCTAAGAAATTTACTGAAACTGTAACCATAACTTTTATTTCCCCCTCTCTCCTGATGAAATCTTGTATGGATCACACTCTTATTTTCCTGGTGTTGAATCCCTGAGAAATAGAGAGAAGCAACTTACTATTTTTGTGTGGAAATGCAGGTAAAAGTTAGAAGAAAATTTGAAAAAATATATTAAGATTTTCTAATGGAAAGTAATATGTAAAGTAAAAGCACTTCTTGGCTATTTAGCTCACAAGTAAATCATAAAGGCACAGCCCTTGTGGAGGTGCATATTCACATGTATTATGTTATCTACTGTATCATACACTACATTTGGACAGCTCTTCAAAACGCACAATTAAGATCTCACCTGAATCCAATAGCATGTACACCTTTGCAGAAAGTAGCATTGAGGTTCATGATGCATAAACACCATTTATTGTTTACTTTTGGTACCAATACAAGACAAAAATGTCTCTACATTGCACGTAGGCTCTTTGCCCAGAGACTAATACAAGTCTTTGTGCATGTTCTGCATTCCAGTGTTACTCAGTAAATGACGTTCAGGTAGCTCTATTCAGTCTTTCCATATAAGCCTGGCCAAAATTCCTAATCTTTTCTCCCAGCATTTCAGCTAGAAATTAAATGATGATAGAACAGCATTCATTCTCCTAGCACCCATTCTTTTAGCCTGTGTCACAACAGGTTAGATTGCAGCTCTTCCAAACAAGAATTGTCTCTCACCATGTCTTTGCGCTTTGCCTGGTAGAATGAAGCCTGTGCCTCTGCTGCAATGCAAATGAATAATATTTTATGATAATATTGGAAAGGTGTTGACAGAAACAGAGCTAACGGCACTAGAGGAGAACTGCATTTGTAGTAAAAGTAACTATTGTCAGTCAAAAAAGGTAAAATTAATTTCTAGTCTTTAATGTTTATTAGCTGGAAACTCCAGCAGAAAGATGATTTTCAGTGACAATTTTACTGGCATAAAGACTACAGAATTTTTTCTACTGATTTCACCAGCCTTTGGAGCCAGGTTTAGAGAAAAAAAAAAAGTCCACAGAACAAGTGAAATAAATATTGTAGGCATTTTACAATAAAATGGGAGTGCATTTTATAGGTGGCTAGCAGCTTGTAATTACCCTTAGTAAAACTAATCCTTTTCCTGTGCTTATTAAAATGTTTCATTTATCAGCAAGCCATGAAAAGAACTCACTACCAATCTCTTACCTTGCACTAAAACTGAGAAATGTCCACTTGAGTCACAGTTCCCAGTGCCAGTCTTGTTTCTCTGCCTGCTATTGGAATTCAAAGCCTCTGAGGGAATTAAAACTAACACATTAGTTCCTAATTAAATCCAAAAGGGATGTGAAATGTAACCAAATAACTTTATAGGATTTCTTGGGAATATGGTCTCAGGAGGAAAAGAAAGGAGCAGCAGCTTTCAATTAATGAATTTCCCCTTTCTATCATACAGAAAATGGCTGCAATGTTCTTTTTGACCCCTTCTAAATTTCTTCAAGAGGAGCATTTGACTCTTCAAGCTTCCTCCTGCAATTATATTTTTTAAAGTTGCTGCAGGTTTGTAATAATTTAGTAGGATAAAGAAGTACAGTCATTACTATTGCAGTCCTTTTCTCTTCAATTAGTATTTCTAATCACATTAGACATGTTTCCAGTATCCAGAGAGGATGCCTGGTCCCTACAGCTATCGTGAACTATTAACTTTAATTAAAATTTACAAGTCTAATGTTGTTACATCTGCTAAAAGCATTAACTGCCATGTTAATTACCAAAATGTTAATGTTGCGTTAAAATATGAATGTTCCCTTTTGACAGTTCATCTGTGGTTTAATTATTTATTTTTGGTAGAGTATCTTGTAACAAAAAAAAAAAAAAAAAAAAAGGCCTAAATGCTGATTGAAGTAAGAAGACATAATGGGAAATCTTTATCTAAATAGAAAACTTAATAATTGATAATACCAGTTGTTAGCAAAAAACTCATTTGCATCCTTTGCTGCTTCTAAAATAAATGTATGGCACTGGTGTCACACCTAAGTTGTTACTTATGACTGCAGCATATTCTTTCTTTGTCGGGACATCTAATCTGTGGGACACAGTTCTGAAATCCCAGCAGCAAAGCATTGTTGTTGCAATAGAAACTTCCACCAAGAGTACAGGATTTCAAATCAAAAACTTCTACTGAATTTCAAAAGGTTTCCTCTTATAATTGATTTCAAAACAGATTTCCAAAGGAGAATGTCTGGAACTCGGTCCTCAGGTTTCTGTACTCATATCCCAAGTGCATGATCAAAGTGTTAGGTGTAGCAAAGTATTTGCAGTAATTAATCTATCATTTCCTGATTTCACCTGGGACAGCAGTAACTTCTTCAGTTAGTAGTTATTTGGGGCTATGGTTTGGATTTCTTTTGGAAGCAGTGCTGATAACACAGGAATGTTTTAGTTATAGCTGAGCAGTGGTTACACAGAGTCAAGGCCTCTTCTGCTCCTCACACCACCTCACCAGTGAGTAGGCTGGGGATGCACAAGAAGTTGGGAGGGGACACAGATGAGACAGCTGACCTCAGCTGACCAAAGGGATATCTCATACCATAGGATGTCATGCTCAACATGTAGACCTGAGAAAATAAAGAAGAAAGGGAGTAGGTTCAGAGTTACAGTGTGTGTCTTCCCAGGTAACACATGATGGAGCCCTGCTTCCCTGGAGATGGCTGAACACCTGCCTGCTGATGGGAAGTGGTGAGTGAATTTCTTGGTTTACTCTGCTTGGGTTTGTTTTTTGTTTTTTACTCTGCATGCAGTTTTTGCTTTACCTACTAAACTGGTTTTACCTCAACCCACAGACTGTCTCACTTCTACTGTTCTGATTCTTTTCCCCATCCCACTGGAAGGGAGTGAGCAAATGGTTGTGTAGTGCTTAGTTCCTGGATGCTGTTAAAGCGTGATGTAAAGAAACCAGACATCTCTGGTTAACATAAAGCTGTCACTTGTTGTATTTCATGGTAAGATACTCCTCTATCATATTATTCTTAAAGCCATTTTCCTTGAAATTAATAAATGAGAAAGTTCTGACAAACCAATGTTAAATATAATTGTTACATGTTTGTCTTACATATAATAATTAATGGATTAAATTAACCATCTGCCAAGTAATTTCTTAATTTGATTGCAAATAGGTGCTTCCATGCCATAATATTTTTTATTATTATTATTATTTACATGAGGAAACCTTAATTTTGCCTGTAGATCTTCTATGCTACATGTTAGATGCACATTCCTCCCTGTACCCTATTGAATGTTGGAAGAAGGCAGCTGTTTAGTGGCAAGTGCACAGTTATTTTTGTAGGGTGGGGAAAAATATACTTTTAGAGATCAAATGTCCAGTTTACAAATTTAGACAGTTTATTAGAATAATAATTTTTTCTTCAATCCATACATCGTGGAATTCAGAATATAGCATTGCAGATTACTGTCACAAGCTTATTTTAGCATTTTTTACAGAATCTAGATCTGTAAGTTCTTTCTCAGACCACTGCAAGCTGTCAGTGGACTGTCAGCTAGCAGGACAACACGTGTAGTGTAACACCTCTTGCTTTACCACAGCCTATGCTTTCCTCATGTCTGGATTTTGTCTCAGCTGGGTAGCGGAATTAGGTAGTTCAGCTCATAAAAATGGGAGTTCTCATGTAATATATTTAGAGCTCTTCTTAGCCACAGGTGTTGTGCCGTTCTAATTGGATTCTCCTAGTTGAAAGGTCACATTCAGTAGTCTTTTAAAGTTAACATTGTAGGAAAATGCCGCACTTAAAGCATCTTTTGTCTTACATAGTGTTTGGTGGAGTTGTCTCCCTGTCCACTTAGAGGTCCCTTAATAGAGGACCATCAAATTAACTGATCTGAAGCAGAAAAAAACTCAAACCAATGCAGACAGAAGCAGTTCTGAAGGTCTGGGAGGCTGGTCTGAGAGCGCGTGTAATCTATGGCCCAACAAACCAAACCATACCAAACCAAACCACAAAACAAAACAAACAAACCCCTCCACTTTCAAACTCAGTTTAAAATCAAAACTATAGCTGTGTGCATGTGGATTCTAGCCATGATGCATTCAATAGGACTAGTGATAGACTTACTGTGGTATGTTCTGATCCCAAGGCTTTTTAAAATACTCCTTCAAACAGAAAATATTTCCATTTAAAAATAGTAGTTGTTATTATTTTGAAGAATGTAGCAAGTTGCTAAAAAAAATGTTTGCAACTAGTCTGCCAGAAGGCAATCTATCTCCTGGGTTTTGTTTGCTTGCATAGATTTCATGGCCTGGAGCAAGACTTCTTAAAGTCAAGTTTACAGAAACTTTTGTCTTCCCTCGGGGAGATGAATACCTTCCCAAGCTCATTATTTATTTGGGAACATCCAAGCACTCTCAAAAAGACAAGGAAATGTTTTAAATCATCCATTTGCAGTTAATCTGATATTAACTTTTGTGTTGCAGGTCTCCTAATTACGTAGCTTCTTGTAAAGATCTGTATTGTCCCCTCTTTTGGAGACTTCCAGTTCTTACAACATAAGAAAACTACTTCATTCCTTTTTTTCCTGAGGGAAAATAGAAACATGGTTTTTGTTTGGTTGCTTGTGGTTGCTTGCTTGAAGCAGAGCATCAAAGAGTACTGCTGTGCAGCCACTCAAAGACAAGCAAGGACCTTCCCTTTTAATTTCTGCAGTTACCATAACTCCTTTTATTTTGTGAAATGTAAATTAACCCCCCTGTACCAGGTCCACAAGAGTAGCCTCAGCAAAAATGCTGCATTTCTCAGTTATTCTGATTAAGGGATTGCAGGATCTTTTTTAAGGATGTAGCATTAAGGAAAAAAGAGAGCACCTGTATTCAACAGGTTCCAGTTTGCCACAGAATGTGGGCTAAATAAAACCCCCAAATCATTTGTGTCTAACAGTAGTGCCTGCCTTAAAATTTGCATATCTTTCTTCTCTGTCTGCTTTTAAATATTTTTTTTTATATAGTGCATATACAATTAAATGGTAATTTAAAGGACTTCTCTCATTCCTTTTACTAAACTTTTTGGGTGGAGGATGCTTGTCTGTAAGGGCTGGCAGTCACCCTAGCACATCATCCACTGAAAAACTATGTTATCCAACTGAAAAACAGTGGAGTCTTATCATTAAGCACTAATTAATAGGATAATGCAAGGGCATTGTTTTGTGGCCTCTTTCGAGATACATTCACAACAGTTTTTATCAGACAGACTTCAAAAGGCAAGCCACACAGTTTTGCTCTGCATAGCTTCTGGATAAGAGCAATGGACTGGGCTTCAACATAAACCTTTTTCTGACCTTCCTTGAGAAAATACTTCTTGAATGAACATAGTGAAAATCACCACATTTCTAGAATTGCTGTGCGATTCTGAACACCCCTCTGTTGTTAGAAGTCTAGCTTTAGTTTAAAGAGAGCAATATTGATCACACATACATGATTTTGTCCACAGAGGAGCGCCAGTGTGTGGGTACGTACCTAGCATCAAGGATCAGATTTCCATGGGACTGGACTTACATGTTTAGTTTGATTTTCCAAACTTTAGTTTGATTTTCATACCCAGAACAGCATGGGTTTCAAGTTCATTATATGTATGTGCCTGTGTCTGTCTATATGTGTGTATATATATGTATATTTGTGCATGTGTCGTATACACATGTATATATTTATATAAAATACTATACCTATCATAATTATCATGTCAGAAATAAGGAAAGTAAAAGTGTTGTGTCTGATCAAGGGATACTGAAAACAAAACTTTACATTTCAAAAGTAAGCTCTTGGCTCATTGAAGCTAATAAAAATTTGCGTTTGTTGTTCTATGATTAGGATTTCCTTTCAAAGAAAATGTCCCCCTACCATCATGCTTTCAGTTCCAGTTACTTATTCTACTACAATTGCTCAGAATAATATTCCAGCAGTGGAACAAACATTATTTACTTGACATTTGGTAGACATCTTCCATCAGTCATTTTTCATATCTGAAGCTTAGGTAATTCTGTCATAATTCTGGACTCAAAGAAACATTATCAACTGCAAAAGGCAGTGCTTTGTTTAGAAAATAAATATTTTTGAACCTTTAAACAAATCTTCGTTCTCCATTTTACATTTTAAACACTGAAATATTAATACCTCTTCATCTGCTGTAATCTTTAGAGACTCTCATGGCTAATATGTGGCAGTAATTTCACCTTTTGTGTGTGTGTGGCTGTGTGTGTAGGCTCACCCAGGAACAGCAATAGTTACTCTTCTGTACTTTATACCCAGTGTACTCAAAATAGCCTTGATTGCTAGCTCAAAGTTTCTTATGAGTTACTTCATTCACAAACATTGTAAATGTGAAGATACTTTAATATTAATTTCTTATATTCTTTGTTACTGTACTTTTATATTACTTTTGTAACTTCTATAGCTGATGACATGGTTACATATTGTAACATGCAGGATACTTCCTTTTCAAAATGCACAGAGCAAATGCTCATAAAAGGCTTCTTTTTAAACACTGATACATTAGGGTTACTACAATACCTGAAAGCAACCCAATGCCCCATTTACAGTTGAACATGGACTATATATTTTGCCATGTATTGAAATGCCTACAGCAAGATGACAGTGTAACCAAGTGTCTTATGAAAACAGTGGTCAGGTATGCGTAGTGTTTACAGACAGTTCATACAGTTTAAGTAATCTGATGGAGTGGAATGTAGTGATTACATTGAAATGAGGTGCTATTTTACTGTCTGCAAGCTGAACCTACAGGCTGAGTAGCTTCTATTCTTTACTAATGATAGGTTTAATGTGGCATAACGCTGCCAGATCTGCAGTGTTATTAGATAAACCCACACATACAAACTTACTGAAAAATCAAAACACTTATTTTTAGAACATGCATGCAAAACTATGAACATAAATACAATTATTAAAGGGGTTGGACTCAATGATCTCTGGAGGTCCCTTCCAGCCCCTAACATTCTGTGATTCTGTGACAGAATGGTTTGGGTTGGAAGGGATCTCAAAGATCATCTAGTTCCAATCCCTCTGCCATGGGCAGGGACATGTCCTACTAGACCAGGTTTTCCAAAGCCCCATCCAACCTGGCATTGAGCACTTCCAGGGTTGGGGCCTTCACAACTATTCTGGGCAATCTGTTCCAGCATCTCACCACCCTCATGGTGAAGAATTGCTTCCTAATGTCTAAGTCTAGATTCTTCCAGTTTGAAGCCAATGCCCCTTGCCCTGTCATTACATGCTTTTGCAATAAGTCCCCCTCCAGTTATCAATATCAATGTATAGAAATACATGATTCTTTGTTCTAGAAACTTAATGCTTGTTCATGGATAAACATATGCAAGACCTATCCCTTAGCACCTTATATTTGTTTTATCTAACTAATCTTCCCCAACTTTGATTTGTTGTTTTAATCCTGAATCATACAATGGAAAAATAGAATGGCTGGTGGGATTCCCTTTGTGAGTGAAAAAGGGAATAGGTAGGTTTTTTCCAGATACTTCCATGAACTACAGCTTCACCTGGCATGACACTACAGATACAATTTAATTTGGAGGCTTCCTGGGCTGATCTCTTTTATGTAAAAAAAAAAAAAAGTATAAGAAAATGTGTGTGCATGGAAACTTTGCTTCAGAATATTGAATTAACATTACATCAGGGCAAACCAGCAATGATTTTCATACTTCTGTTGCCACTCACTTTTTTCCTAGTAAAAAACGCATTTCAGTTATACACAAGCTGCCAAATGAAACCTATTTATTTCCTAAAGGCTGACAATTAAGTACCCCCCAAAAGTTAGGTTACCAGGAACAATTATTGTAGAATATTCACTTACTAAAGTATTACTTTAAATATAAGGACCAATCTTTAATTAAACAAACAAGAGAATTCCAAAGAAATGAAACAAAGGGTGTTAATTTACCCAGACAAGACTTTTACAATTGTCAATATTTCACACAAGTGAGAACAAGTAGTCAGAAATCAGAAAAATAAATGCAAATGTTCAGTTCTTTTTTCCTTCATATGAAAACATGACTTGAAAGTAGCATTATGGATGTTTTAATCTTTTCTGTACCTGTTCATTTCCACACCGCTCATTTCCGTGACTGGACTGCATTACGAGAATCTGCCTACCTCTTCATTCCTATTGAAAACAGGCAGTGGCAGTATGTAGGAAGACGTAAGCAGGGTTTCATACTTAACCATTAAACTAAACAGGAGACACACAATTCCCCAGTATTAATTTTGCCAAAGTGTGCAGGCATTTCAACAGCAATATTGAAAATGTGGAGGAACCATCTTCATTTTCAGCTTTGAGGTCTTCTGCAAGACTAGAATGAAAGGAGGATATGATTTTTGACTGAAAAAAAATCTGATAATCCTAAATAGGTTCTTATTCTTGGTGAAAAATAGAGTGTACAGAGCCTTTAAGGAACTGTAGGATACAGAAAATATTGTTTGTTCCCTCTAAAAAGGCTTGAGGAGGCCATGGGCAGCCTGATCTAGTTGAGGATGTCCCTGCTGACTGCAGAGGGGGTTGGACTAGATGACATTTGGAGGTCACTTCCAACCCAGACCATTCTATGACTCTATTATTCTCTGATTCTAGATTTCCTTTTCTTGCAAATGTTTCCTGCTTAGATTCCCCACAAGAATATTGTAACTTTTTGTTGTGTTGAAATCCTACACGTTTAATAAAAAAGGGATAAACCTCAGGAGTGTTGAATGGAAGATGATAAACCTCAGGAACAACAAAGTCTTCTGGTATGGGCTGGAACTTTGTTCTTGGAAAAAGCCAAGGAGGACATTCATCTGCTTTTTGACTACATAATAACAATGACCCAACAAAATGCAATGTAAGACTGAGAAGATACATTGGGAGCTGTTTATTGAGAGATTGTAACAATAACAGTTTACAAAGCTAATACAGGTAGAATATTTCAAGCAATTTCTTGTGATCCACTTTCAAGGAAGGTTCATTCACATTGAACCAGATTAAGATACAAGCTACTAACACAATTGCATGAATATTATTTTATCAAAGTACCTCAGGTTTTTTGGTTTTTTTTTTAAATGGAAATATGGAAAGACTCTGCCAGTTTAGTTTAGCATCTGTTTGAACCCTCTACCAGTCACCTTAGAGTCAGTAAAAATGATCCTTCCTAGTTGCCGGCTCTCCCCAGAACATACATCAGAATTCAGAGAAGTTCATAAAAAGTTCACTGAATTAAAAGGATGATACTTAAAGACTAATGAAAATAAAATATGGGTCTATGGTCAGTAGTTATTAGTCAGCTACCTTAACTGATTATATAACAAAGCAAAACAAAACAAGTGTCTTCATTTTGGAGTGCTGCTTCCAAACCCCTGCTCCAATCTTCCTGAACCCTTGCCACAGCGTTAATAAATTCCAGAAGCCACTGGGAACAAGGTTTGGAAACATTTCAGCAGATGAGCCACTTTCTGAAAACTGAAAACTTTTGTTTCAAAAATGATTTGAATACAAGCTGACTCACAGAAGGCCTGAAGTTAGAGCCTCATTTCTGGACTCAGTCCAAGCAGAGAAAACTTGGAGAAAGGAAACAGCAGTTTTAGTGATCGGGATACAAATAAACAAAACATGCATGAATCATTGGTATGCATCTGCACAGATATCAGGGAAAAAATAGCATTCATTCAAAGCTGCTTCTGCTTCCTGACAGGTAATAATGATTGTTAATGGGATTGACATTTCCGCTGTACAACCAAAACATATTCTTCAAAACCTATTGCATAATTAGCATTACTTACACACAATTCACATCAAATAACATCAAATTAGGAAGACTTATGGGGCTAGGGAATAGCATCCCAAAAAGCATCTTGTCCAGGTGCTGAAAGGAAGCCCTGATAATGCACCCAAGACAGACCATGCTGGGTTGCTTCTCTCAGTCTCAGAACTCCTCATTGTGTTCTGCTGGTGCTGGTAGTAAAGAATTGCACACACAAATACAGAACTTTTAGGGACTTATTTCCTTTCTGTGCATTTCCCCAACAAGAATAGCAATTGATTTGCCACACAGAAGAAATGTTGTTGCATCTGGGAATCCCTATGAAATGGCAGGAGAGGCACAAGTAAGGCTCATGTCTTTACCCCTCTGATTATTCTTGGAAAAAGATGTTGCCTGAGCAGCCTAATATTAGGCAAGACAATAAAGATGTTTAAATTCTTAATTTCATTATATACTTCTCAGTGCACATATTTGATGCAAATTCTATTTGTTCTCTAAATAGGCACACATCAGTGCACAGAAGCACTGGACCTACTGCATAAAGCTTTTCAGCTGTGTCCTGACCACAAGTCAGAGGAAAGACAAATGCAGGGTTAAACCATCTGGCCTCCTTGCTGAACTAGAGACACGATGGCCTCCAACAGCTTTGATGAACTGCAAACAGATTCACAGATTCACATGTTGCATTGGGTTGGAAGAGATCCTCAAAGGTCACCTTGAGCAGAGACACCTCCAACTAGCTCAGGCTGCCCAGTGCCACATCAAGTCTAATCTTTAATGTCTCCAGGGGTGGGGCCTCCACCACATCTCTGGGCAGCCTGTTCCAGTACGTTACCACTTTCACTGTAAAGAACTTCCTCTCTATGTCCAATCTAAATCTACTCTGCTGCAGTTTAAAACCATTGCCCTTTGTCCTGTTGCTGCAAGCCCTTCTAAACAGACCTTCACCTCTCTCAAGCATGCTGGCCATACTTCTTTTGATGCAGCCCAGCCTGTGATTTGCCTTCTGGGCTGGAAGTGTACATTGTTGGCTCATGTCCAGCTTCTCCTCCACCTGTACCCCCATATCCTTTTCTATAGGTCTGCTCTCAATTTCATCATAGAATCATATAGAATTGTTAGGGCTGGAAGGGACCTCAAGCATCATCTAGTTCCAATCTCCCTGCCAGGGAGGCAGGGAGTCCCTGGCAGGGACACCTCACACTAGATCAGGTTCCTCAGAGCCACATCCAGCCTGGCTTTAGAAATCTCCAGGGATGAGGCTTCCACCACCTCCCTGGGCAACCTGTTCCAGTGTCTCACCACCCTCATGGGGAAGAACTTCTTCCTAACATCCAATCTGAATCTACCCCTTTCTAATTTTGTTCCTTTCCCCCTAGTCCTATAATTACCTGACACCCTAAAAAGTCCCTCCCCAGCTTTCTTGTAGGTCCCCTGTCTCCATCAGGCCATTGAGCCATTGGCTTTTAGTACTTATCCACTGGTAGTACTTATCCACCGAACAGTCCACCTATCAAATCCATATCTCTCCAGGTCAGAGAGAAGGATATTGTGGGAGACTGTGTCAAAGGCTTTACACAAGTCCAGAGAGATGACACTTGTGTGTCTTCCCTTGTCCACTGATGTAGTTGCACCACTGAAGAAAGCCACTAGGTTGGTCAGGCAGGACCTTGCCCTTGATGAAGCCATGCTGTCTATCTCAAAGCACCTCCCTGTCCTCCATGTGTTTTAGTATAGCTTCCAGGAGGATCTGTTCCATGATCTTCCCAGGCACAGAGGTGAGGCTGATAGGTTTGTAATTTCCAGGGTCCTCTTTTTTTACCCTTTTTAAAAATGTGTGTAATGTGTCCCTTCTTGCAGTCTCCAGGGACTTCACCTGCAATATGAAGGCCTGCAACAGCTTCCAATGAAATAATAAGGCAAAAATCCTAATTGCTTTTAATATGGAGCTTAGTCATTACACAAACATCACTAAATGCTGTAGTGCTTGAACAATGGCTTGGGACATGCCTTCCAAACCTAGAGTCTGTACAGCTAGGAGGAACCTTGGTGATAATAACCCGCTCATTTGTTGTTCTTAGCAAACGCTAAGAAGGCACTTGACATATCTTTTGGGATTGCAGTGGGAGAAGGAAGTTGCTCTCAAACAGTTGTTAGAAACATGCTAAATAAAAGTTACAAGATTATTTACTAGGCCTAGTTGATAGCCAGTTTAAAAAAAAAAAAATAAGGAAGAGGGAGGGAGGAGGAGGAAAGGGAGGAAAGGGGAAAGGAGCCTTTTCCTACAGACTTTGATGTTTCCAAATACTGGTTGTGAATTGAATGAGAACAAAATAAAGCAAGCTGAAAATGTGCTGTCAGGATTTTCATAACACCAAGCTTTTTATGATTTTTTAATGCTCTGATGACAGATAAATGAAAATGAGTGCAAAATGCACAGAAGAAAGAAAATAAAACCTCACTGCAGAATTTGCATAGACGAAGAAGAAAGTCTAATTTCCTAACGCTGACGACAGCAGAAGCTCAGAGGAGTTAACTTCCAGGAGAATTATTTTTGCAAAACAGCAGTGTGTTTCACATGCTTCGGTTTCTAATATGTCATTGTTAAATCAAAGACATTTTGGGGTGGGTTTTTGTTAGGGTTTGTTTTCAGGCGTGTAGAATAGTTGAGAAATGTGAAGCAAATTGTAACAAGACCAGTAACACTTTAAAAAAAGAAATTTAAAAAAAATATTTTTGAAGAAGTAACCTACTTATATTGTTCCTCTAGACCAAGCCAACAGACAAAAGAGCCCCCAGATTTCCAGCACAGTACATATGGTAATTAAATCTTACATGAAAGTTCATGTTAAAAATGTAATTGTCTCTGACATTTCAGCTTATCACTTTTTGAGGATTTATGCAGGAGATAGGTGGTACACAGGTCATATTTTCCTACTGAATCTGAGCAGGACTAAATCTTACTCTTCTTCTAATTTTGCATATCAAACATTAAAGAACTGAAGGTAAATTTTAGGAAAATTACATACTTATTCTTCCTTGGAACTGAGGGCTTGTCTACATGATGCTATTCCAGATAACTTATAGTAGATTAATCCATGCATGGCTCACTCAAGTATAGACACACATTATTCTGTGTTAGGAAAATATTTAGGATTTTGCTTATTTAAAATATTGCATTTATATCACATAGAATCATAGAATTGTTTCAGTTGGAGACCTCTAAGTTCATCAAGTCCAACTATCAACCTAACATCACCATGGCCATTAAACCATGTCCCAAAATGCCATGTCCACATGTATGTTGAACCCCCCCAGGGATAGTGACTCCACCACCTCCCTGGGCAACCTATTCCAATGCCTGACCACTCTTTCTGTAAAGAAATGTTTGCTATCTATTCAGAAAGCTATCTCAATGTATGTTTTTATTTGGACATCTACAGTTCAACTGCAGTTGAACACTAAACTAATGTCAGAGTCAAAGAATTTTCAGCTTTCAAGGAAAAAAAAAAAAATCCTGAAATCTGTGGCCCAAGTTTACCTTCCTCAAGACTTTTATTTAGGATGTTATATCTAAAACACATTTTAAAACCTTAAGTAATTATGGTTTTTACTTTTCTCGCTCTTGGGGATGCATGGCCAAATGGTCCAGTAACTGTGTAATTTCTAACAGATCTCACTGCCCATGACAGGCTCCTCAGCTCCACTATGAGTCTTACAGTCAACGATACTGTCCACACTCTCCATCACAAGTTAGGTAACAGCCATCTTCCTCTTTTCCTATTCCCCTCTTTATGAAGAGAACATTGTACCACCCTGGGCCCAAATCAAGCCTTCCTTCCAGGAATCATTGGGTTTTTTTTAAAACAGCGGCAACTTCCCACATATTCCCTGAAGTAAAAACACAGGCAGTCTGGAATACAGCGCAGAGATGTTGAAGCAATGTTTAAGCAAGCTGCATTGGAATCAGCAAAGTGTTTAATGCAGGCTAATTTGCCTGGTTTCTCAAAGGGCACTGGAAAGATTTAGTAGTTAATTACGTGTCGAGGCAGCATGCCCAGGGCACTGCACTGTGACAGGAGACAGAAGGACCTGTTCTCTGCTCTGTAGTTGATCAGCTTCATAACAATGAGCTGCTTTGCCTGCCTGTTCTCCCCTTGTGAATCTGTCTTCCTCATTAAGAGTGTAGGGATTGTTGGGGCAGGGAATGTTTTTCGTCACAGGTGAAATCCTTGATGTGTTGCAGTCAACAGAAAAACTCCAAGCTCTAAGCAGTCCAAGCAATTAATGCATTCATAAATGGTTCAGCATGATGAGAGCCCAACTTCAGTTCGTAGGTGCTATAATGTTAAAAATTATAGCTATAAAGCAACTTTTATATTAGGATTTTAAAGCAAAGCAATAGAGTTTTTCATAACTAAGAGGGTGTATTTATTTATCCAAATGTTTGATTAAATCCCAAGCCTTCTGTAGAGAGCAAAGTAATTTTTGTTTCTTATCTTAAGATAAATGCATGGAAAAAAAAAGGTATAACTTTGTCCTCATCCCCTGACTAGGCACGCATCAGAACAAACAGCATCATACACTGGAACCTAGACAGCACAAGAAATTTGGAAGAGGGAGGACAGATAAAAAAGGGAAAAGTTAGGAAAAACATAAAACCAAAAGCAGACCACAGATTTGGAAGACATTTGAATAGTTCAGAATTGCTTTGAATACACCACTCCTAGCTGTTAAGGTATGACAAATTTGGACTCTGTTTTAATTTGGCATTGTCTGCTGTTACTGAGAATGCTTTTAATATTTCAGTCTAAAGATATTCTTTAGGGAGTGTGACATATTGCAAACATGCTTTCTGTTTTGTTTTCATTTTTCCTTTGTTGTTTGAGCTGCAATGTAAATATGCACCATATTTTCCTCTGCATCTTCCTCATTATGCTCATTTTAAAGTCTTCTTTATGAAGAGTCTTCCTCCCAGCACCATAGCACATGGGAATATATGTCAGTAATCTGCCTCTATTCTGAGTTTGACAATGAAAATATTCTTAGATTAACTATACAAGGTCAGAAATTGTGAAGGTAGGCAACAACACGTGGAACTCATTTGCAGGCATTGAAGAGAACTTCCTAAACAAGCTGCAGCAAAGTGTGAAATAAGGAAGCAATCTTCAGTGGGGCAAAGGGAAAGAACTCTCTCTTTTTCTCCCTGTTGTTGAGAATTAAGAAACTACAGATTCCTTTAACAGCCTGTTGCTCCATTTCACTCAAGCCACTGATGGCCATTTCAACAGGCCCAGTACCATGGAATATGCTTCCAGGAAACTCTCACTGTCCTTATTTTTCATGAGTTCACTCTCATGAGTCACCAACCCTGAATGTGTTTAAAGGTGGATTGGATGTGGTGCTTGGGGATGTGGGTTTGGGGTGAATCTTGTAGAGTAGTGTTCTCGGTTGGACTTGGTGGTCCTGAGGGTCTCTTCCAACCTGAATGTGTCTGTGAGTCTGTGTGATTCAATTCACCCAGTCAGCACCAACCTGTGCCATCATATTTGAGATCCAAGAAGAAATTCATGATCGTTGCATGGGTTGGGGGCTACCAGAAGCAAAAACCAGAAGAGTGCTCTGTAAGAAACCTACAGCATGTTTTTAAATCATGCTTTTTAGTCTATAATGTTCTTCCATATTACGTTACCATAGCAACAAGTCCTTGCTGTGGACCACTATCCAAGGGACTGTACAAAACAGAAAAGGTACTTGCTGTAAAATGTCTTTAAAAGAACAACACCACCAAACTCTGATAGAGGGATACAGATGCTTGGAAGGGGAAGTACAGATTGCTGATCCACAAGATAATATGTGAAATCACTGTCAGCAGACTCATAACTGGCAAATTTCTTGTAAGAATCACAGTAAAGGATAGTTTTGAGGAAAGACAAAGACAAAGAGCACAGAAATGATTGTTTGAATATTCTAGCTGGCATCTGAGCACACATGTGGGGTTGCAGAAGGCAGGATTTGCCACTTTTACAGAACCATAGAATCACAGAAACATTCAGATTGGAAAAGACCCTCAGGATCACCAAGTCCAACCCAGAACCCTACTCTACAAGGGTCACCCCTAAACCATATCCCCAAGCACCACTTCCAAACCACCTTTAAACGCATCCAGAGTTGGTGACTCCACCACCTCCCTGGGCAGTGCATTCCAATGCCTGACCACTCTTGCTGGGGAAAAATGTTTCCTAATGTCCAGTCTAAACCTACCCAGTTGGAGCTTGAGGCCATTTCCTCTTGTTCTATCACTAATTACCTGGGAGAAGAGACCAGCACCAACCTCTCTACAGTGTCCTCAGGTAGCTGTAGAGAGCAATGAGGTCTCCCCTCATTTAATAGTGAATAGGATTGATAGGATTCAACACTTTCTTTACATTGCTGGATAATACTGAAAAAGTTTGTGTTATTCTGCTAAAATTTATTGTCAGCTGTGGGTTTTTTCACTTTGATATTTTAACAATTTTACAAAACTTCATATTGCTACGACCAGAAATAATATCAAAGAATTATTCTATCATATACCTTATTGTTTACACATTAGACATTGCATTGACTTCAGGGTGTTGAAATTAAGTGTATTATTTTTGTACAAGCGCACCTGTCATTGCTTTCCTGAATTTAAATTTGACTGTAAAAACAAAAATAGTAAAAGAAATGTCATTGAATTTTTAAACATGATTAGATTATTAAATTTCAAAACAAAGCAGCAAGTGAATTAAGTGCTAGGGGAAAAAAAAAACACATTAACTCAATCTGTCAGATTCAGAATTGTCAAATACATCATTCTAAGCAGCACTGGTTTTGCTATTTTCCTGTTTGTGTTTAATACCTACTTTGAATTATGTTCAACTACTTTTTTTTTGCTTTGTTTTTCATCTTTTATCTTGAATTTCTGGGTGCAGATCAAACAAATTTCATCATTCAGGCATGGTATAGGCAGAGGGGGGCTTTCAGCATCCCACTACTGAATTCAGAAAATGCCAATGCGTCGCTTTTCTAATGCTGAAATACACTTCAGATACTTCTTTCTCTGTTTTCTGGCCCAATTCTACTACTAAGTAGAGAGTAACACACTTCCAGTGTTCTGAAGGTTGCATTAGGATAACGTCTTTACCAGTTCATAAGATTCAATGCTATGTTTTAGTATCTGACTTCTGAAGCTGAATGACCTTTGTGCTGGAGAATTTGAAACAAATCTCTTGAAATGTTCTCATGTCTGCTGAAGTTTACTGTTTGTTTGGTTTGGTTGTTTTCAAAGATTAGAGAAGCTAATCATCTTCTGATAGTGAGCAATTAATTTATAAAACCATTGAGAACATCTATTTATAAAAAACATTGAGAAATCCAGAATGTGCTGGGATTTTTAAAGAAGAGAGAGAGAGAGTCCCCTAATTAAGAGGAAAAAAAAAAAAAAAAAGGAAATAAGGCATATTTAAGAAATTAAATAGCTAACTTGACACAGGAATAAGATAAAATTTCATTCTCTCAAGCACTGAATCATTGAAGAACTCTGCAGCAAAATTTGCTTCTTGGCAAACTGCTTAAGCATATTTCTATGACAGTGATTTGTCTTTTTTCTTTCCCCTGACACTTACAGATACGGATGGTAGATTTCTAGCCTTTTCAAGTATCTGCTTGTGCTCCACCATCACAATATGCACACACATTAGAACTGTGAAATACTTGCCTGTATCATTTTCCTTCCATTTCTTAAATTTGAACATTTTTTTACCACAAGGTATTCTAGTAATCCATCCTCACACTTTTTTTTGTTTTTTTTTTTTTTAATTGTCTCATCTCTTGAGACTCCCTCAGGGATCAGTACTGGGACCAGTCTGGTTTAACATCTTTGTTGGCCACATGGACAGTGGCATTGAGGCACCCTCAGCAGATATGCTGATGACACCAAGCTGTGTGGTGCAGCAGACACACTGGAGGGAAGGGATATATCCAGAGAGACCTTGAGAGGTTGGAGAGGTGGGCCCATGACAACCTCAACAAGATAAAGTACAAGGTCCTGCATCTCGGTCGGGGCAATCCCAAGCACTGATATAGGCTAGGCAGCAAATGGTTTGAGAGCAGCCCTGAAGAAAAGGACTTGGGGGTGCTGGTGGATAAGAAGCTCAACATGAGCCCACAGTGTGCACTTGCAACCCAGAAAGCCAATCACATCCTGGGCTGCATCAAGAGAAGCATAGCCAGCAGGTCGAGGGAGGTGATTCTCCCCCTCTACTCCATTCTGCTGAAAACCCACCTGGAGTACTACATCCAGTTCTGGAGGCCCTATTACAGGAAGGATCTGGAGGTGCTGGAGTGTGTCTGGAGAAGGGCCATGAGGATGATTAGAGGGCTGGAGCACCTCTCCTATGAGGACAGACTGAGAGAAATCAGGCTATTCAGTCTGGAGAAGAGAAAGCTCTGAGGAGACTTTATTGTGGCCTTCCAGTATCTTAAAGGGGCCTACAAGAAAACTAGGGAGAGACTTTAGGGTCTCAAGTAATGACAGAACTAGGGGGAATGGAACAAAAATAGAACTAGGTAGACTCAGTTTGGATGTTAGGAAGAAGTTCTTCCCCATGAGGGTGGTGAGACACTGGAACATGCTGCCCCAGGGGGGTGGTAGAACCCCCATCCCTGGAGGTTTTTAAGGCCCGGCTGGAAGTGGCTCTGAGGAACCTGATCTAGTGTGAAGTGTCCCTGCCCTTGGCATGGGGGTTTGAACTCAATGATCCTTGAGATCCCTTTTAATCCTAACAATTCTATGATTCTATGATTCTATTCACACATTATTCTACATTTTTAAAGATTATAGTGCAACAAAATACCCAAGTACCCTAAAACATGATTCTGAATATGCTCTACTGAAAAAGAGAAGTACCTATATTTATTCATAGACAATATCAGGCTGTAATTTACAGGCTATTTTTTCACAGACATTAATTTTAAGGTCTCATTTGGAATTGAAACTACCTAATGATTGATCAGTGATGGAGCATGGAAGTTGTGGAAATAGTTTGCATAGGATAGAAGGAAAACAAACAAAAAAAAACCCAAACAAAATTAGATGGATTTAAAGAATTGAGCTGTGTGAATGAAATGAGAATAAATAGCGTTTAACAGCACATTGAGCAGATATAAACAAGACAGAACTGAAAGGAATATTGCCACAATTAAGGAATTTCATTATGTTCCAGTTGTGTGAATGAATAGAAGAAATCTCAATTAGTTATGAAAAATTATGCAGGATTTGACTGTCTTCTCGATGTGCAGATCACAAACAAATGCCGATACCACAAAAAAGACAAAGGTTAGTTTTGTTCACAATGACTAAAAAGAAAAGGAGTAACATGATGAAAACTCTAAGAACTTTTTTTTGAGCCATCTTACATATGAACTGAAATCCAAACAACCACACAATCATGTCAGAATAGCTAAAGCTTTCCTTTGGGTGGAGGGAAACAAGTGTGAAGATGAAAGAGTGAGAAGATGGATCTGCATGTTCTATACACTGCAGCAAACCCTGAAGGATAGATTTTCTGGTTAACTGAGTTCAGAAGTCACAAAATCAAGGAGGCCAAGCTGAACAAGATTTAAAGGAAGGTAACCTACTGCTCTCAGAAGAATAACATCAGATTTTTCTTGGATGAATTAGAGTTTTTTACAAAAGTATTTTGGTCATGGTTAAGGCATAAAAGTGTACTTGGAGAGGAACTAGGATGAAATAGATAACATTGTGCTCATCTTTTTAGAAAAGCAAGAATGAACACTTACAAGTATTTTCCTGCATGGTGGAACTATTCATTCTCACTTCTGTCTCTCAGTTCCCCTGATCCTACAGCACTATGCTGGAAGTTGGAGAACTCAAGACTAATTGTTGCTTAGTCATAGAATTTTGGAGTGCATTTGTAATAAACACCAAAGTCTGAGTGAGCTTTGCATTATTTTCAATGGAATCTGTGTACAGATGTGACAGATTGTGCCCCAAAACTTTTACGGCAGGTTTTAATTTCTAATACCATTCATGTGCTCATTTGCAGGTCTAGACCTATAATGCTTTGTTAGCTTGAACAGCTGTGGTTTTATGGCTGGACTACATTTGAATGAAAGTTTAAAGACTTGTGTGTACTTACTGGGTATGTCCAATTAATCTTCACTCTGAAAGAGCAAGGTTTTCCCCTTGTCTTTGCTACATCACAGTTCTTGTGCTTGCTTTGGACTGCAAACCTGGCTCACGCTTCAGTTTAACAAGGCTGAGGTACTGCCCCAATAATCCCTAATATGTTTAAACAGATGTTTACGGCTGCTGGCCTTCCTAAACTCTTGTTTTAATTCATAAAGTTACTTGTTAAACTTGTTTAAGACAGAGTTTCTGGTGATAAAGTGCGATTTTTGCTATATTTGATTGCTGGTATGTGACTGCCAACACCTGAAATGTCTCAGACTGTTCAAAATAAATGACTGGTGCAGATACATGGGGTTTAAATCTTATAGCAACACAGGAAAGTAATCTTATCTTATTAATATTATAACATGTCTAGAATAGAGATTAGGACCTCATTGTGCTGGGTACCATGTGCATTGGAAAAGGCATTTTCTTCTATATCAACAGACTAAACAGAAGACAAGACTGTCATCTCTCCCATTTTATAGGCAAGTAACTGAAACATGGAGAGACTACATAGTTTGCCTACAACCATGCAGCAAATCATCGCTGAGTGGACTGAACAGAGCTCTTGATAGTGATGGCAAAACCTTAACATAGACCAATGTGGTTTCCCAATACTCTGCTTCAACTATCCCATGACTTCTGATACCACAATTTATGCCAATAAATTTTATGTTTCATATTCATATCTTCACTGCTCAAGCATTCACATAGTGTAGACTACGTGGTCAGAATGAACCATTACTATGTGTTGGGGACAGTCTCAAGCTGCACCAGGGGAGATTTAGACTCGAGGTGAGGAGAAAGTTCTTCACCGAGCGAGTTGTTCGTCATTGGAATGTGCTGCCCAGGGAGGTGGTGGAGTCACCGCCCCTGGAGGCGTTCAAGAGGGGATTGGACATGGCACTTGGTGCCATGGTCTAGTCATGAGGTCTGTGGTGACAGGTTGGACTCGATGTTCTTCGAGGTCTCTTCCAACCTTAGTTATACTGCGATACTGTGATACTGTAAATATTTGATATGGAATCCTAACATATATCATAACTGACATGGATCAGAAAGATTACTCTTCCTGTAAAAAACCACCTCTTCCTGTAAATGTAAGTTCACACTGGTGGTTTTAACATCTTATTTAAAATGCTTTGTGTGTGTAGATACACATATATATATATTTTTAAATGGACAAAAACATAGAAAAGGAATGTATAATCTGACTGAGACTCTTACCATATAATAAATTATTTTGTGATAAATTTTGAGGGAGGTGTGTGTATAAAAATCCATTTCTGGATTGATAAATCCATCTGAATCCACCTATTCAAAAAGAGACAGCAGAAGATTTTCATAACTCCTCATTTAATTCATCAGATTGCTCTGCAGATGGGAATAAAAGTTTCTTTCTATTTAAAGAGTGTCTCGCCTCATCATAATCAAGGAAATACACTTTCAACTTAGACAAAACTTGGCAAGGAGAAAATGCTGCACTCGCACCAAGTATCCCATACACAAAGCCCGTCTCCCATCTTCTTCTGCTGTGCCAGAAATGGAGGGTTTTTTTAGAAGTTCACAAGGTAGACTTTTCATATTTTACGGTGAAATATTCACACTCCCTGTTAAACACACATGCTGTCAAGACTCCAACAATTGATTCAGCCAGGCCTGCACCACATGAAATAGATGTTTCCCTTTCCCACAAACAGGTCTGTGGGAAATTAGAGCATCTCTAGGCTGTCAGGAGAGGGGCAGAGACACATTGCTGGCTAATTGCCTGCTTGGGCCTTGTGGTGTGAAGAGGGAAATATCCTGGGAGGAAACCAAGGTCTTCCAGAGCACATCCTCAAAACTTTTCAGCTACAGCTGTTGAATCATTTTTCCAGAAAGGAGAGAAAGGGAAAGGCTTTCCCAGAAAACTAGGAAATCAGAGCTCTCAGGTTAGGTGTCAGAGGATCCAAGACAAAAGACAGGCAGATAAAAGGAAAGAAAGACTGCATTTAGAGCCAGTAGGACAAAATGCCCTGTTGCCAAAAGCAAGTGACATTTGGTGGACAGTGAATCTGAGGCTTTTCCCTGAAGCCCTAGGACAGAAGTAGCTGCAGAAGTAGCTGGGGTGAAAGCCAGCTTAAAGTGCACTATCAGAGAGGTAAGTTCTGTATCTTACTGTACTTCTACACTAATATTTTACAGCCTTTTCCTGGAAGCTTCTCTGGGGAAGAAAATGGAAAACAAGGAATATCCATATGACACTCAGGTTCTAGAATTTGCTTCTTTGCTGTTATCAGTGCTGAGTGGTTTGCAAAGGAGTACTTTAATTGCACTTACATGCTGCTCCTGTGGCAGTGCATTCAGGACAATCATCATTCGAGTATTCTAGCAAAGCTGCAACTCTAACTCGGGAATTGTCATCACTTGGAGCCAAAGGGAACTACCATCACTAAATTTTTTGCAGCTTGCAACTTCCATACAAACATTCTCACAGTAAAAAATAATGACAACTCCACATGACTTCTTGACATTGAAAATTTGCTAGCAAGCTAAGAAACAAAATCTTGGAAGGCTCCAAAGCATTTCTGGTGACTCTCCAGAAGAATACTTAATTGTGCTAATTCATCTGCTCAGCACTTTAGCTATGCATTTTCCTAATCATGTGGTTCTTCTATAAAATGGATTAAAACCTCTTCATCAAGTGATAGAAAATATGTCAGAAATAATTTACCCAGTTATTAAAAATACAACTACAGATATGACAAAAAAACTTCTGACTGCCAAAACTGTTTTGAAAGTACATTTACAATGGTAACTTTATACTTTAAAGTTTGCTAGCTCCAAACCTGCGGCTAGGAGTGAAACTCTCAAGAGAGAATCAAGGCAGATTTTTGGGGAGCTAATGGCATGAGCATATACTGAACCCCTGGGAAGCATAGCATGAATATGCATAGCTCAGTGAGGGCAAATGCTAAACAATGGCCTGTTGTATGCAGCTAAAATATGTGCATGCATTTGGTGTGTCTTCAAGGTACAAATCAATTTAACAAATAAATATTCAAAGGCTTTTAAAGTAAATTTCATCTTGAATTTTCATATTTAACATTTTTGTCAGGTTTCATTATTGCGGTGTGGTAGCATCTCTTGTACTAGTGACAATAATAGCTAGAGAGGAAACATTAAAGTGCGTTTTAAAATTAGGTGTAGTGAGTTTCACCATACAAGAGGAAGAAAGGAACCTGAAGACAGCAACATAGATAATATGCTACTTTGAACTATAATTGCTAAGTAATTTTCTAATGGATAAGATCTTTACTTAACCTGAATGCTGAGGAAGTATTTGCCAGTAGCTAGCAGTTACTGGCAGGGCTTCTCTTAGTGAGTCGCTAAACGAAATGCTAAATGATTGCCCATACGACAAAGGCAGGATTACAGATGAAACTACTTTTTTTTCTTTCTTAAAGTCTGTATAATTGTAATTCCACTTGGCCTAAAATATCTTGAGAGATCATAGATGCTTATGCCTGAGGCAGCAAAAAACAACAAAACTAAGCACAAGACCTTCCTGTAAGGATACTAGGGCAATACATCAGCTATGCTTCAGTGGGATTGTTTATCATCAAATATACATGAATGATCAAGCTCCCAACTTGACTAGACATGACAATTTAACGTTGGGGTTTCCAATGCAGTGACATGGTGATAAACAGATTATGAAGTCCTGCAGTGTGATCAACAACAGATGTAAAATTAAGAGTTGACAAGTTTTAGCAGGTAGCTGAGCCCTACGTATCTTCTGCCAAATTTAATTTTCACTTCCAACAATCTTGCAGGCAAAACTTCTTTAAAGATGTTCTTATTTTTCATTTCTATTCTTGCAGTTAGTACCAGTGTTCTGAAATATTAGTATTCAGAAGTAGTTTCTTTCAGGACAACTTGCTTTTCTTTTTTTGTTTGCCTTTATTTCATTGTTTTTACAGAAAAGTAGATCCAGGAAACAAGTTGCCCTCGTTTTGATTCACAACCTGACACCACACTGCATTAAGGCAAAACATTTAACTAATAAATGAAGGGGGCATACAGGAAGGATGCAGAGAGATTGTTTGCAAAGGCCTGCAGTGACCGGACAAGGGGCAATGGCTTCAAGTTAGAGAAGGGCAGATTTAGATTGGATATCAGCAGGTTCTTTACTATGAGGATGGTGGAACATTGGAACAGGTTGCCCAGGGAGGCGGCTGAGACCCCTTCCTTGGAGATATTCAAGGTAAGGCCTGATGAGGCCCTGGGCAATCTGATCTAGTTGGGGATGTCCCTGCTGACTGAGGGGAAGTCAAACTGGGTGACCTTTGGATGTCCCTTCCAGCCTGGACTCTTCTATGATTCTATCATTCTATATATGGAAACCCTAATTTTTAGGAAGTATATCTGAAACAAAAATACAATCTGGGGGAACATGATGATCGAAACCTAGCAACATAGGAAAGTGGAAAGGAAAGGCAAAATACAGACAGACCTAGCACTAAAGATATCACACTAACTTCGTCACCAGCTAGTTACCACATAGTCTAACCCAAACTCTTACCGGAGCAATGACAATGCTGCTTGAAGCTCCTGTATCTCATTTACAGCAATTCATTTAATTTTACAACACTGAATGATCAGAAAATAAATTAGACTATGACTGAGCATGAATTCAACCAGCTTCAAACAAGTGCCTAAGCAGGAATATGCATATGCATACCAAATAAATGCCAACATGATCTCCCTTTGTATGCCATAATACGAAGACAGAGCCCTAACAAAATGAGGGGCATTGTACATGACTCTATCTGCCTGTCAGCTCTCAAAGGCTTGTTCATTAAAGAAATCTCAGTGCATTCATTCTTCCAAATTATTCTTTCTTCACCTGTATCAGATAGTCATCATTTTTACCTAGGCTCTTGACATTATAATCTAAATATACAATTTTGTCTCCCAGACTTAAGAGCACCTAAGACTCCAGCATTATTTATATACAATTGCCATTCATGTAAAATAGGCAATAACCTTTTGATGTTTGTCACAGGTTGAGTTTAAATCTGCTGCTCTTCATACCATCCATGAAAGTGCTGGCTGGAGCAAAGTATTATGATGCTTGATGTTCAGATTCTAACAGGACAGCCTTCCTGTTCCAGCTGCTGCTTTTGGGTTCTGGGTGTTGCCTCTTTTCCATGGGGATGGTGGCATAAGGTGAAGGGATGTAGTGGTTTAGCTCGCTGGCTTTCTGCTTGCTGCTGCTTTCAGCTGTGCTTTTTCTGCAAATAGGGTAATGTAATTGTGCATTATGTTTCCTCATTTGTATTAAACTCTTATCTCAACTTTTTAATCTCAACCTGGAGTTTTTGTGTGTTACTTTTCCCTCACTGCTGTGTTGGGGGGAAACAGGCAGGTTAACTTGTTCACAGCGCTTTAACCTGTTACAAGTTTTAAAAAAATAAAAAATTAGCCTTGAACCAAGGAAAACATAACCCAGGAGGTCCTGATGGGCAACAGGCTTAATGCAAGTGAGCAGTGTGCTGCTGCTGCAAAGCAAGTCAGCAGGACACTGGGTTACATTACCAAAGGCATCACCAGCAGAGATGGAGAAGTCATTATCCCATTGTACTCGGTTTTGTTCCCCACTATGCAAAAAAGATGTGGACAGGCTGGAGAGGATCCAAAGAAGGGCCACAAAGATGATCAAACGACTGGGAAACTGCCATATGAGGGAAGGCTGAGAGAGCTGGGTCTGCTCATCCTTGAGAAAAGGTTTAGTGGAGACTTTATTGCCATGTCTGAGTATTTAAAGGCTGGCTACAAAGAAAGTGGAGATCCCTTTTTACAAGGAGTTATGTGGAAAAGAAGGTGGTAATGTGTACAAACTACTCCTGGAGAGATTCCAAATGGACAAAGAGGGAAATTTTTGAATGAGAATAACCAGCCATTGGAATATTCTCCCCAGGGAAGTGGTGGAGTCCACGACATTGGACGTTTGTAATATTCAGTTGGACAGGGTGCTGGAACATCTTATCTAGGCTGTGCTTTTGCCAAGATATGTTGAGCTCAATGATCCTTAAGGTCCTTTCCAAACAAGTATTCTATGGTAAAAATTAAGCCATAAGGCATCTAATGACAGCTAATGCACTCGTTACCTGATCATAAAGTATAATGTACCAGTGAAGGTATCTAGTCCCTTTGAGTATGATTGTATATCAAAACTTTACTTCCTGGAGTTGCTGGTATAGTTCCTCCTTGGATAAATGTTTCTCCATCTTCCATGGCCTACACTGGTATTCTTCTTAAACCTTCTATTTATGATTGGAAAGTGTTGATGGGAGGATTTAGTTGTGCTATGTTAAATACAAAGTTTACTGTTCAAGCTAAGATGTGGCTTAACCATGACTGTATTATATTGAAATATAAGCACCAATCTTCTAAATCAAATTTTAGTCCTAAACATCATTCATGCTTAACAGTTAAAACCAGAAGTTTCTGATCATTAATTCCTCTATTGGGAGTTCACAATGTTAATATGTTAAAACGGTAGGGACAATTGTAGTATAATGACCACATTCATGTGATTTATTGAATATCTTTATCCAGTACACCATAAATTGTTGAGTTTTTTTCAGTCTAAAAAGCTAGGCATCTAGCATAGGGAAAGGAAAGAAGGGCAAGGAGAAAAGAAATGGTTTACTCCAAAATGTTGGGAACATTTAGCTTAAGACATAATTAAGGCCTAAACCACAATGGAATAGCAAAATATGAACTACAGTGCCAGGACGGGCAATTGTTCATCTGTTGGCCAACTCATTTAAACTGTACTATTACCTAGAAAAGTTGGACCAGATGATCTTTGGGGTCTCTCTCAAGCTGGCATTCTGTGATTCTGTAAAGTTAAAAAATGGATCACAGGATCACACAGGCTCACAGGATGTTAGGGGTTGGAAAGGACCTCTGAAGATCATTGAGTCCAACCCCACTTCCAAAGCAGGAGCATAGAATCTGGTATAGGTCACACAAGAACACATCCAGATGGGTCTTGAAAGTTTCCAGAGAAAATGTTTACATTAACAAAGGAGATAAATATCTACTGTGGTTGCTGAGAATTAGCACCTTTAATGAAGTCACAGTCCCTCTCAATTATGCTGATATATTTCTAGGGGATTGGACTCGATCTCCAGAGATCCCTTCCAACCCCTAATATCCTGTGGTCCTGTGATCATGGTATGGCCAATAAGCAAGTACCAGGGCCATGATGACAACATATGGTCATGTGTCAGCCACTGGAACCCACAATGGGACATGTCTTTTTAAAAGCTTTTCACAGTCCTGCTGCCAGTGCCCTAATAGCTTTTATTTTATTTTTACTGCTCTAAAATGCAGAATAGTTTAGAATGTTTTTTTGAACTTGGATTGTTCATCTAAATGTTTCCCCTCCTTGAAATTTCCGTTTGCAACCCTGTACAAGTCAATCCTCTTATACAAACCTTTATATATCCAATTTTGAAACTTAAAAATACCTTGGGTTTAATGATAGTTAACTGAGTCTTTGCGAGGCAGGCAGTAAATGAAGTTTAGTGAATGTTTGGGCTATTTAAATTTAAAATTGTCAGGAACCTGAAAGCACAACTGAATTTCTTCATAAGGAAAAATAATTATGGTTATGTTACAAAGTACAAGTAGTAAAGTACTAAAGCAGATCAAAAGGTTATGAAATCAACCCTTACAAAAAGGTAGTGATAACTATAGGCAACTAGGAGAGAATATTGGAATGAAAAGGTGATAATCCACTTTAAGAAGCTCGGAAAAAACCCTGATAATTGCAATTAATGAATAAAACAGAATTGAGGGGAAAGGGGTAGGGATAGCCATAAAAATCACATAAAATGAGTTTGTCATTTCCTCTAGTGAATGATGGGGACCCAGACAAAAACTGTTAGGTTTGATCTGTTTTGCTATACTTTTTCTTCTGAAAAACAAAACCAGAAATCCTGCTGACAGATTCAGGGCACACTTTGCAGCAGTTAAAAGTGATGATTGCTCTACTACTATTCCTTTCCATTTTGTTCTATTCAGTTATGACTTCCATGACCTCTGTCTACACCTCCCAAAAAAAAAAAAAAAAAGATTCTAGGATACCTAACACAGGAAAGCAGTCCTAACCAGCTTATTATTTCCAGTTATTGAACAGCAGATCTATTCTGCTAATAGACTAAAATTGCTGCAATATTTATTTTCTTGGTTTTCATGCATTTTTAGGGTATATCAATTTGTTCCTTCTTACCTATATTTTTTAAATTAACCATTTCTAACAGCCATTTATTTAATTTATCCATCATTCATTTCTAAAATCTGGTATGATACCTCAGTCAATCACTTTGATTTCGGGAGATCATAGCAGAAAGCTGTCAGTAATACTCTATTACGCTGAGGTATTTCACTTCAAATATTTTAAATTAAATCTTTTTATGCCGCTTCCTTCATTTGAAAGATTTGATGCAAGGGAAGCCTACCGACATCACCATGATACTTTTCTTTCCCTAGCCATTCAGAGTCCTGAAAGTTACTCCCTCCATATACACCCTGCCCCCCCCCCCCCCCCCATCTTATCTCTACTTTCATTATTATGAAACTATTTTCATTATTATGAAATTATTCTACTCTAAAAGCACCTTCAGTTTTTGCCACCTTTAATTACCAGATATTGACTGCTTCAAAACACTCAGAGTTACTTAATAAATTTGTCTCATTTCACCCAACCATCAGATCTATGTGTATTTGGTGGAAGAGTGTTACCAAATGGAATGAATCATGGATGAAAACAATGTCCAATAATTGTGTTACTATTTTATCCTTCTTATGTTTAGGTTTTTACAACCGTTAGCAGTTAGAAAAATAATATACTGATCCCAGATCTCATGACCTGGCAAAAGTTTTTATTTAGAATTCTCAGTCTCTGTGCAGCATAAAGAAATGGTGCATTCTATAGCTCATCTGCACACAAGTGTTCTGTGCACTGGGTCGGTGTACGTGGAGATATCTTCTTTCAAGAACCTCAAATGGATTTACCTCAAAGTTTTTCTAAACTGCAGAAGGGCATTCACATAATACTTTTACACAGATGAAACTTTTGCCAAAATTTGCATGGAACAACACATCAAAGACTTTGGGAAAATGTTTTCCTCAATACACTGCAGTAGACAGGTCATTTAAACAATCTATTTGGTGACACATCAAAAACTATTCTTTTTAGAGCTGCTCTCTGGCATTACCCTGGTGAAACAACTCAGTTTGCTTAACCAGTGACAGACTTAGCTACCACGTCCAGGTTTTGCTCTTTTCTCTGTTTGTCATGCCACAAACAGCAAGGTTTTGACACCCTTCATTCCTTTTCCTTCCTTCTCTCCCACTCATTATTACAGGCCTTGCTATCTTCTCTGCACAAAACATATGCAGGTCAATGTTTTTTTATGGAAAAATGTATCATGCCATTATCTTACAAAGGCAAAAGTTACCCTTAGCTGCTTGGAAACTCTAAGGCTAACTGGCGTAAAAATCTTGTACAGCTGTAGTCAGACACTGTTCTTTACATCCATCTAGTACCAAACACTGAACATTAAAGTTCAGTATCAATAAAGGGGAAGTCCTTGGAGCTGAGACTGCATTTCTTGACTTGCTTGCAGTACCAAATTGGAGTGCTTCCTGAATGGTAATAGTTAACAACCAATATAATGGGCTAGAACTTTTTCTTCCCTGAGGGTGATAGAAACTATCTTACTAAATAAAGAATCTGACATATTTTGTAGTTACCATATCCAACAGGAATCACAAAAAAATAATGTGATCTAATGTTTGGGTTAAGTTCTTCAAGAAAGCAAGATTTATGTCATCTGCCTGCTCCCTCTTAATAACATGTAAGTGTTGTAAGAGAAGTTGATGAGTAAATGCCCCTTCGGTACGAAAGCCACAGCACATCAGCTGTAATTAGAAATCAGTACAATCCACACATGAAAAAAAAAGGTTCCAGAAGTGTGGAACAGTACTTCACTGCATGTCACAAGACAAATTGGTAAGAAAACAAGATTCATTAATTTTGCTCCTCGTTAAATTAATTTCAAGCTCAAGCTGTTAATAAGTGCCTTTAGAGAGATTGGATTGTGGAAGTGCTGCATTACTTTCAGATATTATTACATGTTTTAAGCCAATATAGTAAAAATCACGCAGTGCAAGGAATATTAACATTTTATAGTTCTTTAGTTTTATGCCATAGTTAACATTAGAACATCTCTAGTTCAATGCATAGGCAAAAAATATGCACTGAATGTCTAAATGGGAAGATTCATCTCCCAGTAGCAAGTTTCAGCAAGCATCTTTGGGTTGATTGCTACTTTTTGCAAGCCCCAGCACCACCCATAGGTATTAGATTTAGGTTTTTCCTATTTACTAGCAAGAGAACTTCAGCTTCATTTGAAGGCATTTAGAAGTAAATAACCAGTATTAGGAGTTGGCTGTAGAACTCAATTTTTTTTGCACAATCTGAGCCTAATTTCATCTACAGATAGTGTATATATGGCAAGTTTCACAGAATCATCTCAATATATGCACAGAAATTGTTTTTAAGTTGATCAGTACTGCTTCATTTGTAGATGGGGTTCTATCTAACCTCTGTGCATCCTCAGTGTGTCTACCATGCCTGATTAGCTGGTACTTACAGCCTGCCCATATTCCTAAATGTTTTATATCTTACCTTCATTCACACGCAATGAGAGTACAAGACTTACCCAAATGCACCAGTGTTCTATCGCTAGTAAACAGTAACATTTCAGCCATAATGTCCTCATTAGGGTTAGTCTGTTTCCAGTAAAGTCTCAGAAATACTCAAATAGTGCAGTTATACTTCATATAGCCCATTCAAGTAAAAATAATAAGGTATACAATATTTAATATATAATCTCAATTAGTTATAGTAATACAGTGATGCTTCATGCTATTATGAACTTCAATAAGCAGATATTTTAGTGTATTCCATATATTCTCTAACAGTGGACCTCAGACATTAAACATACATCATGTGCCAAAGCCAGTATGATTTATGCTTTTAGTCTGTACTGTAGAAATATTCTTTCAACTAATGCTGCAATGCCTAATGACATGAGGGGATTAGACGTGGCACTTGGTGCCACGGTTTAGTAGTCATGAGGTCTTGAGTGACAGGTTGGACTTGATGATCTTTGAGGCCTTTTCCAACCTTATTGATTCTATGATACTATGACATTGAAGAATTTTAGTAGGTTTGGTTTGTTTTTCTCAAGGTGAGCAAAAAGTGGAAATAGATCTTGAGAGTCTACAATGGTAACGTTTTCCAAGTTTGTGTTCAGTTTACAGAGTAGGATGATTCTCAAAGGTACTGTGCAGTACAAAACCAGCTCTTTACATAGAATCACAGAATTGTCAGGGTTGGAAGGGACCTCAAGGATCATCTAGTTCCTGCTCCCCTGCCATGGGCAGGAACACCTTACACTAGATCAGGTTGCTCAGAGCCACATCCAGCCTGGCCTTAAAAATTTCCAGGGATGAGGCTTCTACCACCTCCCTGGGCAACCTGTTTCGGTCTCACCACACTCATGGTGAAGAATATCTTCCTGACATCCAATCTGAATCTACCCCTTTCTAATTTTTTACCTCCATTCCCCCTAGTCCTACCACTACCTGACACCCTAAAAAGTCCCTTCTCAGCTTTCTTGTAGGCCCCCTTCAGATACTGAAAGGCCACAAGAAGGTCTCTTCAGAGCCTTCTCCTCTCCAGACTGAATAGCCCCAACTCAGTCTGTCTCTATAGGAGAGGTGCTCCAGCCCTCCTGTATGTGAGCATTTAAAAACATTTACTAAGACGTTTTTGTGTCTTAGTGTACAATATAAAAAGGCTTCATTTTGATTGTTAAGTGTTTTGGGTTTTTAACAGAAATTTCAGTCAATAGTTTGCTGATTTTTAAAAAAATTTAAAAGAATGAGTTTCCCACAAAGGTAGATAAATATGTTGAATTCATAGTAGGAAGGTTTCCCTCTAGATGCTTTCACCTTACTAAGCCATCTTATTAAAACCTTTCTTCTGCCTGGAGCTGGAGCTGGTTAGAAACAGAAAATAGAATGAGGGAGGAAAAAAAGAAAAAAATTGTTGGGCTTTAGTGTCACCCCACAAAAAAACCCAAATGAGTAAAAAGAGATTTTAAACTTCTAGTTACCAGTTCATCTTGTAAAACCATAGTCAGAATTTTATCCATTGTCTTGTATCTATTCCTTTCTGACGCTTGCACAACTCAAGGCCTGATTAAAATTTTCAAAGTAGGTTTATACCACAAGCATGATCTTTGTGATGCTTTAGTGTCATCCAAAAACATATGATAAAGTCAAAACTAAGGTTTTGGAGTTTCCCTTCTGTCTTGTCATCTTCTGTTGTTTGTGCTCTACTGTTCCGATCATTATCTTTGTTTATCTGCATCTCCTCTAATTCCTTAGACATTTCATAGCTGCTGGTTAGATGCTATTACCATGTGACATGTTCAACATTTAAAACAAATAATTTACTCTGAAAGTTGAAAACTGTTAGGAAATAAAAAATGTTAGAACACTGAGTACTTCAGGCCTAAAAATACTGTCAAAATCAAAAACATACAAGTGTAACAAAATTACCTTTATTTTCAGGTTTCCAGGAAGTGCATGGTATGGGGTTTTTTGCTTCTTTTCCCAGACGTGTATTCTGTCTGGAGGTACTGTTTGCAAAACAGCATTTTCAGCTTTTATCTGACAGCCACATGTGAAACAAGCAACAGATAACCACTGTGATGCTACCTGCCATTCCCATTCATGTTTCTGTGGCAAAGAATGTCAGATCAGCTAAAGCTGGAAGCCAAGCCATATGAGAGAACCTCAGAGAGGGAGAGGAAAGTTTCACAAATCCCAAAGCAGTGAGGTGGTACCAAAGCGACGAGCACTTCCGTGGCAAGAGAGCTTGAATAACCCAGATTAGATCATGGGAAGAGAGCAAGCTGTGCCTGAATTCTCTTCTCTTGCATGGGCCCTTCAGCTAACCTGGACATTTCTAGGAATTTTACTGATGATTTTTCTATTAATCAATTTAAAACAGCATCAGCACCCCACCCCAACACTGTTCTCAGGTGTCATATAGATGTATTTTCTCAGCCTCTAACATTTTGATTCTAGAGGCAGATAGCCACAATGCCTTAAAGTAAAACAAGGATCAGGATTTTTACCTCAGGCTTTCCCTTAAAATGAGACTCTTATGACTCTTATCAGACTCTGTAATGACTCTTCAGAACAAATGAAAGGGCCTTGCTGCTAACTAGTTCAAGGCTGAGTTTGATTGATTTTATAGAAATTCATTGTTTTAATTTGGCATTGGGTATAGCTCTGAACTGTAGGAATGAGTAGGCAGCAACAGTATTGTTGATGTAACAGAAAGAAATAAAAGCTGGAGACATTTCCATTTTTTTTTTTCAACTCTAATAGCTATATTCTATCATCAAAAAAAAAAAAATTAAAAAAAGTTAGGGATGTATTCTTGCAGTGTTTGGATAGCTGCAAATTACCAAGCAGAAAGATGCTAAAGATTATGTAGAATAAGGAGCTGTGCTAAATATGCTGGTGTTGTAATAATAAAAGAAATGCTTTTAGCACTTCATAATTTGCAGATTATATTCAGAATAACAAAACAATATTCCAACTGATCGTTCTGTGTGACTTTGTTTGTACCTCCCAGTAAAGCTTTTGGATAGGCTTGAGGGTTAAAATTATTTGATAGAGTTCAAAATCTCTTCTTCTGAAATGAAGAAAGCAATCATTGCCTCCAACTGTAAACGCTCTATTACTTCTATGGTATTTAGGACACTAAAAGAAAAGAGCCCATAGAAAGGGGCCAGGGATTTTTAATGTCAGCACAAGGGAATGTCATCATTTGTTTCCTTTCAGATAAAATCCTTTTAAAATAAAGAATAGCAAGCATTCATTGCTATAATAACATTTTTTTTAGAAGGGAAAATCATTCTATAGTTTCTCTAAAGTTAAGCAAATATTACATAAAAACCATAACTAAACCACCATAAAGAGCAATGTGAGTTTCTATTTAACATTAGCTTAATATGTTTTTAAACCCTATTGATTTCAGTAAAGACTGATTTTATGCTTCAAATATGTAGCAAAAAAAATCTGGGCATGCAGCTAAACCTAGGCGAGAAATGTTTTCAGGCTAGGAAATGCAAAATCCTATATGTAGTTTCAAATGCAATAGTTAATTTCCCTAAAATTTAAATGCTGCTGATAAACACAAAAAGCTTCCAAGATTCTGATCATTCCATAGCCTGAAATTGTAATCCCCTAAACAAAGATCAATGGTGCCCTTTTCTGACTAGATTAGATTCTCAAAAATTCACTCTAATTCTTGCCACAATTGTCTTTGATTTAAGATAAGTTGAATAAATTACTAAAATATAGAATGGAATGGAATGGAATGGAATGGAATGGAATGGAATGGAATGGAATGGAATGGAATGGAATAGAATAGAATAGAATAGAATAGAATAGAATAGAATAGAATAGAATAGAATAGAATAGAATAGAATAGAATAGAATAGAATAGAATAGAATAGAATTAACCAGGTTGGAAAGGACCTTTGAGATCATCAAGTCCAACCTATCATCCAACACTACCTAATCAACTAAACTATGGCACCAAGCGCCCCATCCAGTCTCTTCCTAAACACCTCCAGTGATGGTGAATCCACCTCCTCCCTGGGCAGCACATTCCAATGGCAAATCACTCTTTCTATGAAGAACTTCTTCCTAACATCCAGCCTAAACCTCCCCTGTTCTGGTGCTGACCACCTGGGAGAAGTGACCAACCCCCACCTGGCTACAATCTCCCTTCAGGTAGGTGTAGACAGCAATACGGTCACCTCTGAGCTTCCTCTTCTCCAGACTAAGCAAGCCCAGCTCCCTCAGCCTCTCCTCATAGGGCTTGTGCTCCAAACCCCTCACCAGCTTTGTTGCTTTAGTTTAGAGCTGTCTAGGATACTTAATATTTTCTTTTATTTCACCTCATCTTTTACCACCATGTACTGACACACAGGGTTTTTTTCTCCTGACCTCACACATGCCCTTCATAGTATTTTGTACAAAATCAATATCAAAGTCTTTCTTCAGGAAAAAAAAGAAAAGTTGAATTTGGACATTCAAATTGCTGAAGCAACAACAGAGTAACAAGGCAGTGGACATTGTTGAAACATATGTAAAAACAGAATACTTCAGAGATTTTTGCAAGAACAAAGAAAAAATTACTTGATGTTACAGTAGCCTTTGGGACTTCATTTTTGTTTTGAATGGGGAAATATTGTTCCTGAAGAAAGGAGCATATTGATTTGTTAAATCTCTGATATAAGAGTAGCTTTTATAAACTGAAATATAAAAGACATATTTTCTTCACAAGTTAAGGAAATCTTCAGAGAAAAGGATCTTCTAAGAGACTCTGCAAGTGTCAAAACATGATTGATATGTAAAATATTTAGTCGAGAAATATTTGACATATTAGTAGCAATTATTACTTTCTGCCAGGACAAGCTGCATAGCCATTCTAAGCAGAATCACATAATCACAGAATATTTTTGGTTGGAAGAGGCCGTCAATATCATCCAGTCCAGTGCTCCAGGGCTGGTAACTCCACCATTGCCCTGGGCATGCTATTTCAATGTTTGATAACCTTCTCTGTAAAGAAATGTTTCCTGATATCTGGCCTAAACCTCCCCTGGTGCAGCTTGCATCCATTTCATCTACTCTTGTCACTTGCCACCAAGGAGAAGAGGCTTCCCCTTCTCACTCCAACCCCCCTTCAGGTAGCTGTAGAGAGCCAGGTCTCCTCTCAGCTTCCTTTTCTCCAGACTGAACAACCCCAGCTCCCTCAGCCACTCCTCATAAGCCATGTGCTCTAGGCCTTTCACAAGCTCACTGCCCTTCTCTGGACACACTCCAGCATTTCAATCTCCTTCTTATAGTGAGGAGCCCAGAAATGAACACAGTATTTGAGGTGTAGCCTCCCCAGTGCCAAGTGCTAGATGAAACAATTTGAAATATACAGTAGGGCAACTGCATCAGACCATCTTGCAGTAAAAGGAAAGAAATACTAGAAAATTCTAGAAAGCAGATTAAAAAATCTTCAGTATACATGGTGTAGATCCAAGGCAAGGAGGAAGCTAGACATGTTTCAGACTTTTTTACTAATCAGGAGTCTTTTTAAGCCAGGAGTGATTCTTTCTTGAAACACAATAGTTTGATTCTGTAGTCAATTCCTGTTCAGAACTTACTTTTTTATCTATGCTTTCAAAGGCCCAAAAAAATCTGTTGTCTAGATAGTAAGGTTTTTATCTGCTGTTGTTGATTATCACAGACTGTTCCCATATATGTATATATATACACACATACGTATGTGTGTGTATATATATGTATGTATGTATAGACACACATATATATGTACCCACAGACTGTTCTTTGCAGCTCTGGCTTTAGCTGTATGAGTGTTTGCTGTGCCCACAGTGTGCATGCTTTTCTTGCTCCCTCAAATATGAATATTCAAGCTCCTGTCTGCATCTTAACTTGCATTTTTACACTCTACAAGAATGACTAAGACAAGCATTTGGTTTGCAGTTGTCTCACCCTCTAGTGGCAGAAAAGCCTTAGTTCTCATGAATGAAGAAACGGAATACAATTTCTTCTTCTTCTAGTCAGATGTGCCGTTTTGCCTATTTACAGCAATCTGATAAAGAACTTAAATAGTTGGGGTTTTTGTATAACCCTGCAGATCACTGTCTTCAATATGTGTCCATCACTTTCAATGGAGCAATGCAAAATACGCTGACCTGCAGGCATTGAAATTATTAAAAAGGTGCTAATGAAGGGCAGTTTGTGCTCAGATGTACTCCCTCAGTTACAAGAAATGACTGCAACTAAAGCCTTCCTATGCCACCACAATTAGCAGTAGTATTATGCTACTGCCTGAAGACTAACAGAGATGGAAGCTCCTTTTTCCTGTAAACTCAAATTCCCTATTAAATTTTCATTAAAAAACAGAAAACAGACACTATTATTTTGACCCCCCCTTAAAATCATAAAGCAAAGTTTTTTATGAAATAGAATGCTGGCAAGATTTTAGATGAAAATTTAATATATTTCCTATTCAGCTTTGGGAGAAAGGAAACACTATTAAGTAGTTATTTTACAGGATGAAATCCTTTGAAACAGAATTAATTCAATCCTGGATCATTAAAGTTGGCAATAGTTTTACACTGTTTGGTATATATAGTTGGACCAAAACAAACCAAAAGAAAATTAAAAAGAAAAAAAAGAAAGAAAGACATAAGTAGCCACTGACTAAATAGAGAACTTGAGATACAACTCATCTGGAAATTAGCTCCAAACATAACTTACCCTATTAAGAAGAAAGGCCTTTGTCCATATTTTAGAGAAGGACGTATAGCATACAAACCCACAGGAAGCTTGGTAGCTTGGTTGCCAGTGCTTGCACAGTTGTTAATTTCTTTCACTACTCTTAAACAGTTTGTAAAAGTCATAATTCTTACTTCTAGATATGTTGTTGCTGATAATCAGATAAAGCTCTACCGTGCCCCATGAAGCTTTGATTTTTCAGTCAATTAATAATAAGCATATATTATGGTGCATCACTCTATTGCCTGTATTCCCCATTGTGATACATCATTTTCTTGCTATTTGGCCAGACTTTGGACAATTGGACAGTAATTTTGCTAGGTCCAGAAATCCTATTGGCATTTTAAGTGAGAAACTCTCCTAGTAGAGCACAGAAAATTTTACATCTAACCACATTTACAGCACTGTGAAGCAACATTAAGAGTCATGAAACATTAATGGCTGCTCCAAACACCCACATCGTTGAGCACCCACATAGGAATGTGAGCAACATTGAGATTTAATAAATCCAGAAAGCCCATATTGTAGAATTAGAATGAAAAATAGGGTGAGCAGTCCATGCAACATATGATGCCAACATTATTCCAATCATGCAGCAGCATTTTCATAAGAATACTGTCACACATTTGCACAGTTATTTTGTGGGCATAAAGATCAACAGTTTCTTCAGAGATACTTCTGCAGGAAGCAAATCTTCAGAGAAAATAGTTGATAGTTACAGGGCTCAAGGTTTAGGCTCCAGAGTGAATCTGTCATCTTTGGCCATGAAGTCAAAGCGTAACCTATTAGCACACAGCTGGATACAGTCATTGTTGAATGAATCTGAAGTCAGGCAGCCTCACTACCATGCCATATGATCTAGGGTGCAAACACTGCCTTGGGTACAGCTAGTTCACTTAACCTGCTGCCCTACTTGTTGAATACTTTCTCAGTTTTCTTATGTAGTTTGAAAGTGCCTAATAAAAATGTTTTACTTAATGTTTCCTCAAATATAGGTCTCAAAGCATAGATAATGGGAAACAGATGACATCAGCACATACAAGCAAACTCATTCTATATATACATGTATATGAAATAGCTTTCAGTGAAGAGATTGAATTCTTGTGAATGGGATGGGTTCAATTACAGACTTTGATCCTGTTCACAATTCCAGTGTGAGTTTAGGCAAACTTCACTGAAGTGATACAATTGCAGGCAAAGGTAAAAAATAAGAAAAAGCATTTCAAGATTCAGAGCTACAGCAGAACTCCTTTGAAGAAAGAAGATGCTATTAGATAGGTGGCTATCTACATATGCTGTAGCTGTGTATCAGCCTACCACTCTTATTCTCTGCAGAGTCCACATAGTGAGTATTCCAGTCATCTAAACAAGTCCATTAGAAAATAACAGTGCAGTGTCTGTGTGCAAGAAACAAACCATATAATCGTCTAACAACAATATTATGTGTTACATTTGTCATCATACTAGGCAATTTTAAGAATTTGTGGATTCCCGTTTCCCAGTGCTGTATACTGAATTTCACTTTCGGTAAAGCCGCATTGATGATAACAGAGCAGGATGATGTACTGCAGCAGTAGCACAGAATTACCTATGTGCAGGGAAGAGTTCCCCAGGATCACAAGGAGCACTGCCATCACTCCTTGCTCTTAAGGGCAATACTGACACCTGGTTAATGCCTGTTGCACTCCCTTTGGTGGGCTGCTGAACTTGAAGGTTGCTGTGAATACCATTGATTAATTCCAATCATTTACTCCCTGTGTGTAATGGTAAACATTCGCCTATGATCCTATTTCCCTTTCAAACAAAATGCATTGCAAAATTAGGGCACATGAATGAGGATTACAGAGACTGCAGTTTGGAATCTAAAGGTCTACTTGTCTTGCAAGTTGCTCAAGTGAAGTCATTATCTAACTTGATTAAAGACAGTAGTGGCACTAACATGTGTAAGGTCACAGCTGACATTCACTGCAAAGGAGCTCACACACTGGACAACACAGTCTTCCAAGGACTGAGCCCATGAACTCTTCAGTTCATTACATACCATTATTTCACTTTAAATGTACAGCATATAACACCTCCCTCTGGGAAAGACATTTATCTTTTCACTCTCCTGTTACTGTTCTCCAGTAAAATAATAGAGCATCAAAGCTTATCTTGTACTAGGGGTCAAACTAAGTCTGCAGAGGATTCAGACCACATTCTGAATTTCATCCGTACATGGCACAGTGCAGATAGAACATTACAAAATGGTACTGTGTATGCCCATACCAGCATTCTGTCCTCAGACATGAATAACTGGTCAGTTATCAAAACAGTGTTACGCAGGAGAGAAAAAAAAAAAAAGCTTTCTGCAAGATCCAAAGAAGAAACCTCCGTGAACAGGAATACCATTAGCACTACAGGTGAAGAACCACCCTAGGACATACTCCCTTATTAGCCAGAGAAGAAATGGCAGCCTCCATTCTGACACATGTCAGCATCAGTGCTGAGCACAGGAGCAGTGATGCGGATACCAGCATGTGTTCCCACCACTGCGTTTGCTCTCACTGCATTTTACAGTTGGAGTCAATTGACAGTCACCACACAAGGGGATTTATGCTCTGGGCAAACTATTATCCTACTGAGGTGACCATGTGGAACTGCACGTGGAGGGTGACACTGGGTTCTAAAAATGCTGTAGCGTGGTTGTGAAGGCATTGTTGGGCTCTGCTTACCTTTCAGGCTTTGAGTTGCCTGAATGTTTTTGTCTAACGGAAAGGAGCCTGGAGGCACTTTCACTGGGGAGCGGGAAAATTTGGAGTTTTTAAAAACCAAACAACCTGGAAACACTGGCTTGAGTTCAAAATAACTTTTTTCTGCAGTTTTCTAAAAACTACCTAGGTTGGTTCTTGCTAATCCTTTTTGTGATTCAGATGGACTGAAACCCCCAGTGCTTTGCATTTATACATTGGTAGTAAAACCCAAAATCTGGGCATGCTTTATTGCTATCTCTGTCTCCCATATAACTACTTTAAAGCTGTGCTGAATATTAAGTATCATAATTTAGAGGCATAGAAGAAATAACATCTGCTGTAACCTGAAATACCAAAAGTAGGCCTTTTCATTCCATGCCAGTCAGCAAATTAGTAACATACGTGCAGAATGGCAGTGACATATTTGCAAAACATTCAAGTTATAGTTTCATCCTTTGACCGTTGGTACACTTGGCCATTAATCCAAATGCTTTCATTCACTTCAATGCTAATTCCTAAGTAAATATACGCAATTGACAGCAAACAAGGCAAAATTCAACAGCTATAAAGGTATTTCACTAGTACTCTACCAATACACCTGAAAATCTTTAAAGCTTTTTAAAAAGAAAGTAGAGTTGGTATAAATTATACACTACATTCTGATTTTATTGCTTTATGCCTCCGGTTAAGTCCAGTACTGCAAATAATTCCATTTAAGTACATTTCGGTGGTATCACACAGGATAAGGAAGTTAAAGACATGCATAAATGTTTCCACAACCAGGATCATAGCATATGGATGCAAGTTGGAAATAGAAAGAGGACCTTAAATTAGTTTTCCTTATCAGGGTTCTGCTGCCCATTAACATTATAGTGTGTCACATGGAATGGTGCGAGGCAAGATACCTTCTGGAATCTGTGCAGCACACCATCACAAGTCAGGCTCAGCACACATAAATGTAAGTATTTTCCTTCTCACTTAATGGCTCTGAAGTCAGAGCACATTGGCCCCACATTTGCTGGGGTAGAAGTTTCATCTCTTCCACCAGCCAAGATTCCCAGGCCTACACTTTCCCAACCCAGAAAGCAATGTCAACTTGTCAGAGGAGAGTGGATGCCTAAGAAAAGGAAGGTGCCTGTAGGCCCTGTGGAAGTCACTGCCTCTTGCGCAGCCCACACAGGCAGGCCCCACAGGGTAAAGGCCCAGACCTGCAACACCAGACAGAGACACAAAGAGTGACCAGGACCTCAAGGACCAGGATGCTGTCTCAGGTTTTATTTTCTAGAGAACTGTAACAGGCATCCCAAACTCTGGGCTGGAAGGAAGGGGGAAAGAACCCCAGCTATAAAGTGGAGCCATGAAGTGAGTGTGTTGGGGGGGGGGACGGGACAGAAATTACCAAATTACAAAGTATTCCTTTTCTTACCTAAAGCCCTCTTTGTCCAAGAGTCCAGCAGCAGTCTGGGGACAAAGCTGGGCCACACAACAACTCTGCTGAAGGTAGGGTCAGAGCAAACCTGCAGCACAAGCCTCAGGCCAGAGCCTAAATGGTGCTCTATGCCTGGACAGTGAGGGACTAGGTGGGGCTGGTCAGGGACCATTAATACCCTCAGCCCAACAGGCCTCTTGAGTGGTTCCAAGTAGACAATAGAGGCCTGAGAATTAATAGAAGTTACTTGAGGAAAGAAGCTTGGCGTAAGGTACATTCAGCTCTAGGATTTATACCTGGTGAAGGATGTCATAAACAAATGCAGACCGTGCTGATAAGATTGCCTATGCAGTCCTGCAGGGATTGGTTTTACACAGGCAAAACTGGTACAAATGAAACACAAATGTTCAAAGATACTGTGGGGTGGGGGGATAGTAAAAGAAACCAAAGGATTCATCTTGCTTCAAGCAAGAGGTTTTTGTAATGAAATCATGCTTAGTTTAATGGCAAAATTCTTCAGAGGCAGAGCAAGACCTTTGGAAAGTAGCTATTGGAGAGTCTGCTTCCAAAAAAATATGGTTTCCACTCTTGCTTCTCTCGTCTGAAAACAAGCAAATACACACACACACAGACAAAAAGGAAAAAAGGAAAAAAGGAAGAAAAAAAATACAAAAAAAGCACCAAGCACCACCAGCAAACCGCAGACCTCTGGGCATTTTTTGAACTGAATCTGAGGTCTGTAATATTGGGTTTTTCTACTGATGTTATGCAATACTTAATTTTACAGTTTTGCTGAAGATTCAATAGTCAAATAGCCCATTATAAGACTAATCTTCTGTTTCGGACAGATCCAAATGAAGAAATCAAGGAAATGTAAACAAAAAGCTCCAGATTTCACCAGAATTCAACTGTCCCTTCTGGAAATACATTGAATTTAGATAGTGTGAATACACAACTGTACTCCTGATTTCTCCAGTTTTGATCTGTTGATGTTATAATACATTGGAACATAAAAAAAAAAATTAAAATCTAAGGATCTAGATGTTATTTATAAAATATCTGAGTACTACAAATCCTATAGTCTTTTATTGCTACTGTTTAGTGGTAAAAGGAGATTTGGGTCCCTCCGCAGCAACATTGTTTTAAGCTTCATGTTTTGAGCCATTAATTACTGTGGATTTAATGGCATGTTAGAGCTCTGTTACAGGTTAAATACGGAAGAAATTGATTCATTCAGGACAATGCTAATACTGCTGAATGTAAGAAGCACTCCTGAACAGATAAACCATTCCTAACATTTTGTAGTGAACAGCAGAATCTCTAACTTTTAAATTTATTCATCAGATTCACAAAAATATATCTGACCAAGGGTTTCATTATTAAGAAAAGTTTTGACCAAATGGGTAAGAAAATTACTTCAGCTGATGTAGTTACAGCTTTTCTCTGAAATTTTGTGTACAAGAAGCAGGGCATCTTCAAATGAAAATGCATAAAGAAAGCAGTGGTTTCTTTAAGACTGACGGGCAGAGCCTCAACACAACAGCATTTTATATTAAATGTGCTAGCAGGCACATAAAAACTGCAGTCCCATTCATGTACTTTACAGTGTCCATTTTACTTTCTTTTCTGTAGCCTACTTTTTCTTATAAAGTCAAAAAGTACTCTGCTGGGCAGCTAGAAAAGAAAATGAGGGGTATTGCCTAACACAACTACAGCCCAAGCAGTAATTATGCAAGTACCTTGCAGATGAACAATATTCACCTCTAGACTGCCAAACTGATTGCTTTCTAAACTTACTTTACTGTCCCTACAGACACAACATGCATGGCTCCTTGCTGGGATGGGATATAAATATTTGTTTGGTGAAGTTCATTATTCTCTATGAATTAAATATAAATCAAGAGCCTGTATATGTTTATGTCCTTAGATATAATGGTAATCAGTGCTCCTAGCTTTCCTGGCATTTCATTTTACTTTACTAATTTTAGGGTATTAAGCAACATTTTGTTCCTTAAAAATTATAGTTACAGATTGTTCCCTCTTGCATCTCTGTTGTGGAATCAAGAGGTACATGGCGACAGAAAGCTCCTTGATTGTTTATTCTCAGGTAAGTTCTAATTCCTCCGAATAATGAAATAAGGAATCATAGGATGATGAACAGAAAACTGCCACACCTCTCCTAGTGGCTGGTTATATTTACAGTCTAATAAGTGTTTCTTAGCCTGTTCTTTCCCTTATTTGCTATATGCAGCAGTCTCACAGATTCAAAACACTGTGCAACCATTCAATCTCAGTAATCCGTATTGAATTATGTAACTGAAGTGCAAGAGAAGCGTATCTAACTTTTCTAACAGTAAAATAATTATTGAAAGTATTTTTATCCTTTGTTAAAGCCCAATTTGAAAAGAGTGCAAACTGTAAAATAACATTGGGTTTTTTTTTTTCAAGTTCCATGAGACCTCCATTTTAGCTCTCTGCTCCTTGCAGTAGCAAATACCAGAAATTTCAAAGGATGCTTGCTTCCAATCCCATTTCCAAAATCAGAAGCACACTGGAGCCAGAAATGAGTGCAGCTAAAAAGCTGTTATGTCTAATATTAATCATATGGGTTCAGATTACAGTTGGATATATTTGATATCATTTCATATGATAAAATCAATTTGTAGAGGGGAATACTCTTACACTAACATGCAAACCACAAACTCAATGATTGCGGTAGATTTGTTTTTCTGGATATTACAGGAAAAGCAATCAAAACACAGTTAAATGTTTCAAGCACTACATTTTTTGGTCCAAAGTTATGAAAAAAAAAAAAAAAAAGGGAAAAACAAAAGAACAAAAAAAAAAGTACAAATTCTTAACAAAAACTACTCTGGAGAAAATGTTTCACTGTAGAGCATCAAAACAAAAATTATGACCACTGTCTTTGCTCGAATGTGTAAGCATTGAGAGTTGCCTCCTGTAGATTTGAATGACTTAAATAAATATGAAAGTACTGGTTATCTGAAGGCAAGACAAGGATATGTGTATAGGTATATGTCAAGATAAGTCTGTGTCAAGTGAGAAGTGCAGAAAAATTGTTCAGCATTGCAGAATAACTGAATAAAGTCTCCAACACTATAGTAGCTTCTGGAAATTCCAGGAGTATAATTTGTGTCCTGTATTTGGGTGAAGCAGGAAGAAATATTTTGAAGTCAATTTAATGCATGTGCCAGGTGCTTGAATTAGCAGCTCTGAAGAATGAAGTCCAAAGCAGAGAGCAGCATGGCTGTCCTATATATTCTGTCTCATTCTGAAGGTTATTCTTTCTTTAGAGACAAGAGAGTAATTTAATCTCTATGTTCATTCAGATCCTGGCTCAAGGCCGACAGAATAAGAAAGAGAATATTCACCAGTTTCAGTGGGCTTCGGTCTGAGCCTTCTGTCATTTGACCTGGTCCTGCGAGACATTTCTCTGCTGAGTAGTTCTGTGTGTTCTAGTACTGCACAATATGAGTTCTTTTTCAAGACCAGGAGCACAAAAACATGCTGTATCTAGACGTGGATATGCATCCACTAGAAAGACCCCCAGCACATTTTTCTCTTGTGACAGTAGTGAAAATTTAAATTTGTCTTGTATTCTCTCAGATCTTGTCTGAAACTATTCCTTTCTTTTTGTCTTTCTCATGTAATGATGCCTTTCAACATGTTTACTGTCTTAATGAACAAGACAGTTCTTTATCTTCCAAAAAATTTGCAGTGCCTAATGAGGTCAATCAGAGCACTGTGCACAGGACTATCTCCAAATAAACAGTGTTGTTTAGGAAAATTAAATGTAATGTCTCTAGTCAGCTACAGAGAAATAAAATTGTCCTGCTTTTACTTTAATCAGTGACAATTTTGCCATTAACTTCAGTGGAGCTAATATTTCACCAGGAGTCTTTAATCAATTGATTTTTCTAATTTAATCAAGTGAAAAAAAGCAGCACACAGACAGTAGTTTAAAGTAGAAATATGTCTGTAAGTATTAAATAAATGGGTGAAGGAATCAAACTTATTAAAGAATGCTGTGACTTATGAAAGAAAAATCACGGTACAGTACATAGGTTTTTTTCTTGGTCCTAAACACCATCAAGTTCTTTACCAATTTGAATAATAGGTATTTGTAGTGTTTTCCTAAAGACAATAGGGGGAAACAACATCGTGGCTGTGACATGAATAATTGCTTGCCTAGATTTACTTACTTTCTCCAGTAATAAATACACATAAGGCTCAGTTTAAGCATTTCACAGCATACGTAAATTTCTGATCAAGCTGATTTGAATTAAGTCCAGCGTGCTAACCGTTTTCAATAGAACTTTACAACAAACCATAAAACTGTTGTTTAAACAATGCTCCCCATAATTGCCACCAATAAATGATACCTTTTTATTGCTGTTAGAAAACTCTCTGTTCCCAGTTTCCAGAGATTGTTGCAGTAATCTGTACGGAACTTTGCGTTACGCTGTTAATAACTGTACTCCTTTCTTTCTAGAATTCAGACTGGAAAGGTTTAAGAAAACATGCAAAATGCTGAGGATACACGTAAGTGAAATATTTAATGTCCATCATTCATAAAAGTTACATTGTTTACATAGGGTTCATTAGTATATCATAAAAATGTCATCTTAATGAAAGATTTTTCTGGCAAGTCTTTTATATGTTAATTTGTTTAACATATGCTTTGGCTGTACAGCTAAAGAGGAATATATTTTTAAAAAATCTTTCTGCAAATAGTTGCTTAACAGTTACAAAACCTCATTACTAGGAATTGGTTATCGTTACACTTGCTCATTGGCTTGTAAAAATCATCTGTGATTTGGACTGGGGATCTTAGGACCATACTTGCTCATTGCATAGTGACCATGTAAACAGCTCAGGGACCCACAACTTATATCCTTGTACTCTAAAAGTCATTGAGGATATTGCATACTGCACTGCTTACGTTTTCTTATACTGATGAAGAATTTGGGGACCATTTTATTGTTGATGTTGATGGGAATTTAAAAAAAAGAAAAAAAAAAAGGCATGTCAGTTTTATACAAGAAGTTAAAAAATTAAAAAGTTAACACCAAGGGAAAGAATTCTACACTGTGCAACAGTATTGCTACCTCATCCTTTTTGTGATTTTAGGTATATATAACATTGGAACTGCACTGTACTGCTTCTTTTCAAAAGAAAAACTTAAATTAGTTGGAACAATTAGCTATATGCTTACATAAAGTTAACTATGTTTGCATCAAATAAAATGTTTATTAATGAAAGCTATTATACAAGAAACATCAAAGAGAAATTCATCATACAGAAATGTACACTATATGTGACAGATGGAAAAGTGCATGCAGATTTGTCTCAAAAAAAAAAAAGAAAGAATAGTTCTAAAGTTACTGGGTTTTGATTCCTATGATTTCGAATGAGTGAAAAGTTCTCTTTGAATTTACAAAAATCCATTTAACAGATATGACTAGTACACATTAGCAAGCAAGTGGAATGAATGCACTCAGATTTTATTTTACAAGTACTTGTGCTTGACAAATGTGATTTTTGTTTAAAGAAAAGTTTTCTTCAAATATGGGTTGGGTAGATTGCTGCCAGGTTGCTCTGGTTTTATACATAGTTTCTCTAAATTTTTTTTTAATACCACACAATTTGTTGAAACCTTCAGTTCTGTTAATTAGACACCATAAAATATAACATATGTTTTGTTAACATTCAGGAAATGACATCAAGTCTTTTATTATTTATTTTTTTTTGGCTCAATAGATTTTTAAATGTATGATTATCATAACCTAATATTGTCTTTGTCTTCACTGCAGTGGATTTCCGATCAAACTTTTCCCCTTCTTTTAATACTTTAGGGAATTTTCAAACGTCGGGATGTTTGGCTGTAATGCCCCATGATTTGTTCTCCCTGAAAGAAATCATAGTGACAATTTATTAAACTACAGAGCAACCTGGCTTTTCGGGGTCTGCAATTCTATTTTGTGTTCAATACACCTAGCATTAAATTGTGATTAATTTCATCATATTATTTAGATTATATCTGTCATGCAATTACTTCAGCTGCTAGATTTCTGGCTCTTTTAGAAGTCTAAGACAGGGTTTCAGTAACAAATCAGTGGGCATTACTTTGCATGTTCAAAAAAGGAGGTCAAAGGGCTAAAATCTAAATTGCACTACCAGTAGCATATACATTGAATATGAAGAAATTGAAAACCTAAGAAGGAACCAGATTTTAAACTATGTTAAAGGCCGTGTTTTTGCGTTTAATATCAACTGTTCACAGGTACCATAAAAAGCAAAGAGGCTCACTGGTACATGTAGACTTTAAAGTAAAAAAAAACAACAAAACCAAACAACAATCAAAACAAAATAAAACAAAACCAGCAAACAAACAAACAAATGAATGAAAGAAAAATACAAACAAAACCCCAAACAAACAAAAAAGATGATGGGAAATAAAACTCTTTAGATTCGAAATGGTTTATTCACACAAATTTAATAGGATATATCACAATTGTTTGGTCCATAAATATTTAGGGGAAATAGTTTCTATACAATGCATTTATCAATAAACAAAGAAACATGGACAATTTTGCTAGACCACTTACTGTACTATAAACACGAAGCTCAATATATAAGATTATTGGATTTATCAACTATATCTGAAAGAGTGCACAACTGCTTTCTATGACATGTTTGTCCCCTCTAACAGGATACACCATAAAAAGATTTTCAGAAATAAGAGGTAAAACAGTACAAAACTAGTGAGGTGTCAAAAGGGCTTAAAACAGTTAATTTAACAAACAACACATATATCCTGATTTTTCACAAACTTACTCCCAAGGTATATCATAAGGCACATAGTAGAACTGAGTTTTAATTAGTCTACTTAATAAAGTAGATCTCTAGTACCATATATTGTTCTGTCAAAGAACAAAATTTATAAGTATCAATATTTTTACCTGTAAAAGTGTATTAATAAAGATCTCAGCCTTACCAAGGTCGTTTGGTCTGGTTAGTGGTAAATGCCCATAAGGTAATAGAAATAGGAAAAGTCAAGATTTAATATCCGTAGAAGATGGTAACCATACTTGCTAAATATATAATGGCAAAGACACCTTTCTTCTATTACAGTGTTAACATCTCTTCCATCATCTTTTTTTAAAAATAAGCTACTTTTCTGTGCTAATTTTCTAAAAACCCTGAGCAAAAATTACAATAATGCACTTTAATGTGGGCAGTGAACTGTCAATATGTAACCACACATTTATACAGCCAAAAAGGACACCTTTAAAATATATTAAATAGCCACTTCAACCACCAAAAAAGAGATTTGATGGTGTCTAAAGAGTGGGGTATGTGCAAAGTTATTCTTAACAATCCACTAAAAGCAAGACATAGATCTTGACTGTTTTTTGTTTGTTTTTGTTTCTGAGACTCTCCACAATCTAATTGGTGTTCACTACAATAAAAGGATACAAATGAACATTCACCACTGCCCAGACCATTCAGACTTTTAGCTTAAATAAAATTAAAAAAGAAAGATCACTATTGTAAACTACAAAACTTATTGATCAGCATCCACAAGGCTTCTGAGTTTATCTGCTTTAAAATTATTCTCCGCCAATTCCCGGGTTTGTAAGAATTTTTGCTAACATTTTTCTCTTTCACACAAAGTTTGAAAAGTTAAAAGTATGTGTTAGAGATATTGACGAACTAAAGATTTCAAGTTCGTGTGTTCAACAAAGGGTCTGATACAATCGCAGGAAACATCTAAAGTAAATTCAAAATAGCAACGAATAAATTGTGCTGAAATAATTTTCCTTAAACATCTTAATAAATTATATTTTGCTTATTTCCATTTTCATTGAAAAAAATGTATCATTTATCAGAAACTTCCTTTAACAGTACCCATGTGTACAACTTTTTGGAAATTATTGTTGTGCTCACTAAGGTAGCTGGGCAGCCTCCTGTTTGCTTTAATGGTACAGCACCAAGGCCACGTAGTGAACCACTCTCTTGTAAAAATAAATAAATAAATAAATAAATAAAAGAAAAAGATTAAAAAAAAAAAAAAAGACAAAAATTAAAAACCCTCCCTATGCAATATTTTAGATTATTAGGACTCCTCCCTTGAGTTGTTGTTGTTGTTATTATTATTACTTTAACAATATTTTAATAAGAGTGAGCTCATTCTGGAGGGCGTTTTCTGCATCTTGCCTCCTTAAGAATATGCAGGACACAAATTTGGGGACCAATAGCCTGATCCTGCCGTCCTCACCCATGTGCACTGACATCACTGGGTGTCTCTCTCCAAGCCCTCCATCCAGGTACAGACTTCAGTGGTGGCCAAGAAAGTCCCAGCTAGGTGAAGAACTGGCAGAGGAGCTATCCCAGTGAGACTTCCCAGTTCTCAGGAAGGATCAGGCCTTGTGACCAATCCATTAGGAAAAATCACTGGCACTTCCAGCCTGATTGTTGCAATTATTAGTATAATTAATTTTTTACTCATTTTTCAACATTTAAAAAATAAATCATGAAAAACTTTTTCTAAAATAAACTCAAATTTGGGGCATTTAAATGTGGTAAGTGACCATACAGTCCTGCAGCAGTGTTCTCCTCGCTGTAATTAAACTGATTTTTATGTTGTTATCAAGTAGAGAAAATAATTGCTTTTTTTTTTTTCTTTTTTTCTTTTTTTTTTAGTGGTAGTAATTTTTTTCAAGGTTGTGGAAATAAGTAACATACAATTTTAAGAGGCACTTATCAGACTGAATCATAACCGTCTCTTCAGTTACTTGACTAATGTTAAAAAATTGAGTACAATTTGACAACAGTAAATGTTCATTTATAATAGCAACATATTATTTCAAACTCATTTGCCAAGTGGCTGCAGATGCTACACATCAAGCTGTTTATTTTCCCAAATAATTTTGTGGGTTTGTTGTTGGTTGTTTTTTTCTTTTTTTATTTTTTTTATTAAAAAAAAAGGCTTGAAAATAAAAATAATAATAATAATAATTAATAATAATAAAGAAGGAGAGTAAGAATTTTTTTAAAAATAAAATAAAATAAAAAATAAATGAAATGTTAGAAAAGGTTCGTTAAGGTAGTTTGTGAGGGGCTCCCGGATTCGTGGCTGTCCAAGTTAGAGGTCACTGATGTCACTACAGTGATAGTGGGATTGGTCAGGTCTGTTAAAGTGGTCGCAGTGCCGGGTGGAGTGAGTGCGCCGCTGTCTGCTGAGGGCGGTGCCGGAAGTGAGGTGCCATCAGCTTTATCGACACCCCCATTCTCCTGCCGCAAAAGGTTCCTTCTGAATTTGGCTCTTGCGTTTTGAAACCAAACCTGCAAACCAATCCCAATTGATTTCTTTACCGATGTTTGCTTCGTTTTGCTTATTTTTTTGTCTTTGTTCTTGCTTTTAAAGTCATTTTTTTGAAGTCTGTTTTTTGTGTGGTAAATCACCTAAATCACTTTATAGCTTCCTTTGCTACTGGTGATACTCTTTCACAGGTGGGACCCTGTGTACAAAGCCCAGTGCTACGGGAGCTCACTAGAACATTTCAGCCCAGTGTCCAGACCTCATAGAGCAGACTTAAAAAAAAATCTGCTCATTCACTCACTAAAAGAAGGCAATGTTCTTGATGGCCATGTAGTGTATTCTTGAGCAGGGAAGGGTTGGGGTCAAGATAAAGATTGAGGCAAAGGGTGAATGAGCAGATTTTTTTGTGTAGGCTGAATATTTGCCTTGATGATTTTAAAAGAGGAAGGAGGGGTAATTACACTACCCCTGTCATACAGGTTGTTGATATGGGTCACCTAGCCTTTCTGTTCTGTAAGGTTCACTGACAATTCTTTAGGTGACATAATATGGACAAGGAATTGCTGCAAATAGATTCTCTTTCTACCATGATCACTGCCCTTCTTTGACACTCTGCACATAATACACACCTCTCTTTAACTTCACTGAGCTATCAGACACTGTATCGGGACTGTTTTAATATAATTTGTTAGGCTGTCCTTCACAGGGAAGTGGCTTTTTACTGTATAGCCCCTCAATTATAATAGGTTTTAAGAGAGGAAGCTGGCTGGTCATATTGGTCAAAATTTGCTTCCTACATATTAGGGAAACTGCTTACTTGGGGGCCACATCAGCTACGTCAGGGGAGCCCAAAGGCTTCACCCAGTGTGTATAGAACAAGTAGATTTGCTGCCTCTGCTCTTAATAAGGTAACCACAGAGAGAGTACATATCCCAGGATATCTCCTGGGTTGGCAGGCTCTGGAGATGGTTTCCTCTTGTTGAGGATGCAACTAATTACAAATCATATTTTAGTATTTGGCTGCCTTAGGGTGATAAGGCATACATTCAGTCCTCCTGCCATGTAATACCTATCTGCACACCCACTAGGGACACCCCCAGCAAAAGTACTTCTATGTATATTACACATAAGGGAAGTGCTGTTTACTGGCAGGGGTAGGGGGAAATTCTGTCAAGCCTGTAATGTGGCTTCTTACCTGCAGAACTCTTTTGGTCAGGCCTGTTTTCTGGGCAAGCTGCTTGAGGTCCTTGGCATCTGGGTTGTGGTTGATAGCAAAGTAGGACTTCATAGTACGAAGCTGGTGGTGTTTGAAGGAGGTGCGCATGCGTTTTGTCTTCTGGGATGGGGGATAAGGCTGCTGGTCTCTGTCCAGGTGATCTGCCTCATTCTCATTACAACCTGTTCAATTGAAAATTGAAACAAAGAATTAATGGATATGCATCATGGGGGATAAATTAATCAAGGCAAAAATCTTGAATCATGTACTGTTAGGAAGGCAGGAAGGAGAGAAGGAAGGCAGGAAGGAGAGAAGGAAGGCAGGAAGGAGAGAAGGAAGGCAGGAAGGAAAGCAGGAAGGCAGGCAAGCAGGAAGGAAGAAAGGAACAACTAAGACAGTGCAAAGATAAGTATAGATGCGGCAACTGAATGAGGCCAGAAGGATCCATAAGATGATCTTTTCCTATTCTGGAAACACGCTATGTCCCCTGGGCCTTTACCTACTAAGAGCAGACTTAGAAAGTTCTCTCTCCTTTGCCATTTGTTTTCAAACAAGTCTTTTCCCTGTGGTGATGGTTTTGCTTTGGGTGTTCAAAGAGCCATTTGAAATCTCATTCAGATTTTGAAATCTCATTCATTGAAACACTCTTATCTTGAGAGAAGAACAAAGGTCAAAGAGCATTTTTAATGTCCCTGTGCTTTTCCCCCAAATCACTAACACCTATACAAAGAGATGTTAAGACAGTTCATCAAGAAAACATAAAATCTGGAAGTTTTTGCTGAATAAAAATGAATGCATTTGGACTTTGTCTGGGAATTTATATGAACTTCTGAGAGACCTTTTCCTGTAAAACATGTCTAGAAAGCAGTTGCATCAAGGCTTGATTCAGTCCCTCAATCTCAATCCCAATCGGTAGTGACTCTTACTTGGTGCTGATTTAGGGCATTTCTATAAGATACTGGCTCTGAACTTTAAAAGCTTCCTGGATTCAGGATTTTCCAAGTGTTTATGACAGATTACTTTGTTTCAGATTATTCTCTCAGGAGCTGCAACTGTGTGGGGACCATAGCATCTTTGACCATAGTGTCGTTATTGAGGAAAGAAATGACAGTATTAGCAAGAAAGACATCTATATATATCTTTTTAAATGTAAAAACAACAAAAAAAAACACCAAAAAACAAATGGGTTAGCAATCTACAGGATCTCATTTTACAAAGATAGCTCAGTCACACAGGAGAAAACTAATGGTGTTATCATAGCAGGGAATATTAATTAAATAACAGCTAATTAAAAATGTTCCAGAATGTCTGTAAACCAGACCAAATTTCACCAATTGCTCATTTGAATTTTTGAACTGCTTTCCAATAGTTACAGGATTATTTACTCAGCCCAGTTGATATCCAGTTTTAAAAAAAAAAAAAAAGAGAGAAAGAGAAAAGAGGAAAGAGAGGGAAAGCACACAATGCAGACAGACTGACGTTGACAGTGCTAAAAGCAGAGGCAAAGCAACTTGAAACCAGGAGAAAATAAAAATCCTCTTGAAGGTGTTTTTTGTCTTTTGAATTATAAGACAAGTCAACATGAACAGATGCTGAGAAGACAACACTCTGACAGAAAATCAGGTGAATATTTAATTATAGCTAGATCTGATTCTAGTCTGGGGGAGAAGTATATCGGCACTTTCAAACAAAATAAAGTGACACTTCTGAAAACACCAGTACTTGAAAGTTGCCTTAAACACAATTTCAGACCAGATTCAGATTGTATTTACTGTTTGTTTTCGCAAGCAATCACTATCTTCAGTCAAACTATGTGGGCCATACCTTATGAGTTGACACAAATCAGAGCACCAGAATACAGTCCCCAGGTTTTACTTCAGGAAGTTTCAAGTTGTTTGTGTTGTTTTCCTTGGGTTGCTCAGGTTTACAAGTAGCAAACATGAACTTCCTTGGGCTCCTCTATCCTGCTTATTGTCTTTGTTTCTGCAATCCATTTTTTTTGTCCAAAATGTACTTTATTTTGGCTTTTATTTTCAAGAGAAAATGGGAAAAGAGTTCCAAGCATCCTCAGACAATCTTGGTTTATATCATGATTAGCTCACTCTCTATTATATGTGAGTGAAACAACATTATGTGGTTTGGCCACACCATAGAGCAGAGTTTTACACTATCTCCTCAAGATCTAAGAGGAAGCAAAAAAAACCAAGCAAGACAGTCTTGCTCATTTTTTTGCAGCAGGATTGAGGGGTTTAATTTTGCTTTGGAAAAAGCTAGAATAGGTTGCTTTTCATTGCCAGGAATTCTTCAACTGAACTCTTCATAGTTTTTCACACATACATATAATGAAATAATGTAAACGGCTCTTTGAGCAACAGCTGTGTAAAATATTTTCCTAGGGAAATCTTCTTCACCATCTCATTTCTATATCCTGTGGGTTGTATGTCAACACAGTTTCACTCAAAATACATATTAATTCTATGATATAAGAGGTAATATAGAGAAAGCCTTGAATGTTTTAAGTACTTTTGAATAGTTTCTTCCATTTTTCACATTAGTTCCAGACAGCTCACAAATATGAATGGCTTTTAGCTCACAACATTTTGAGTTATTTATTGTTGTGTTTCCACTTTACAACCGAGAAGCTGAGAAACAGAAATTAAACTCCTAAACAAAATACAGAATGAAAAAGCTGTTTCAGATCTGACAACAGAATACAATTTTCCATTCTGGCCCTGTACTCGGCTCCCCTACAGCACAATGTGCACACAATCTGAGCCGGGTGCTGCTGGCTCGCTTGTGAATGCGGCTGGGTTTACGCTCAGCTGGTGAGGTTTGTAGCTTAATCGCAGTTAGTGCATTGTTTTGGCTTTAAAGGCCGGATTTGTTTTCCTTGATGGCTTGCCATATCGATGGGGACACCCTAGGGTATAACTCTTTCGGTGGGATATATCTTTGGTTTACTGGGGAAGTTAAATTCTCCGCTCTCAGCAAACACCGAGTGACAGGAGTAAACTTGCGCTGTCTGCTCAGAGGCGGAGGCTGTCCGCCGGCAGATGGGCGACGGGCAGGTCAGGGTTGTGCCTCTGACCTCAGGTCTCCTGTGCGAGCCGCGAGATCCCGGGGAGCCTGGGCAGGGGCAGGAGAATCGCGCCACCAGCCCCGCGATCCAAGCCGCGGTGCCGGTCCGCGCCGGGCTCGCTGTGGGAAGGGCAGCACGGACTGCAGCCAGTGCCAGGGAGAAGGGCCCGGGGCGGGCTGCGAGGCGGGTTACAGGGTCGTGCTTCAGAGCCAGCCTGTGTCCCGCCGCTCCCGCTGGAGGCGGCAGCCGGGTGCCCAACACTGAATCTGCTGTGGACTGAGTGCCTTTTGAAAAACAGTACGTGCAAGAGCCATTACTGAATCATAGGGCAGGGACGAAAACATACGTGTAGGAAAGTGTCCACTAATGATTTAGAGGATGGCGGGGGGGTGGCATTTCTTTCGAGAAGTTATTTCATTTATGATGGTAGCTCGTTCCTTAACTGTTAGAAATTTGTTTTACTCCCCCTGGATCTGGAGCCCAGTGGCTGAAGTCGTTTGCACCGAATGCCCAGTTTGGCTGCAAACTGCCTCTTCTCGAGAGCCCACGTGTCAACCCTGGACATTACTAGATAACAGTAAATAGATAGATAGATAGATAGATAGATAGATAGATAGATAGATAGATAGATAGGTAGATAGATAGATAGATAGATAGATAGATAGATAGATAGATAGATAGATAGATAGATAGACAGATAGGAGCCTTAACAGATTAAACTACTCATCCATCTAGCCTGAGTCCAAAACATCAGAGTCGAGCGTTTGTTTTTTGAGATTTTTTTTTCTCTCCTTTGCCTGGAGGACTCTGCGATATCTCAATTCAGTGAGCTGTATTTTCACAATACTTTTGAATCTCATTTGAAGCCAGTGATATATTTTATATTCCCCGTTTCGGTAAAGAAGCAGATTTTTAAGACTAGCACACAAAATCTATGATGGCGTTCTCACATAATGTCACTCTTCAGTCCTGATATGAAGTTTAAAAAAATATTTTATCACATCCACGACTTTTCATCCTTCCCTAATTTCTGATCATAATTCTAACAATAAATTGTCCCTATACATTTTTTCATTAAGGGATGTGGGGGACTGGGGTGGCGGTGCGCGGATCAGGAACAGCGAGGACCGAGGGTCGGGCATACGGGAGTCCACCGCTGGAAGCCGCGACTGAATGAATCCTGGCTGGACTACAGGTTCCCTTTTCTTTAGCAGCTTTCAGGATTGATTGGAAACTGCTCCATAGCCAGGGATTCCAATGTCATCTTCAATTAACAAGGAACAATTAGCGCAGTGATTACCCTGGCTCCAAGGTCTACGCATCAGAGGAGATGAAATAGCCTCGCACAGCTACCCCGTTCCCAGCTAAAGCCTGTTTCACAAGCAGCCCCGGAGGAGGTGCTGGGGGAGGGATAGAGGGGGTTTGCGGGCGGGGGGGCTGCGGCGGCGGAGGGCTGCTTATGGTCTCAGAGGCGGGGGGTTGAGCTTGGATGGAGGGGAGTGCTCCAGGCCGAAAGCAGTGCGGTGTTGCCGACCTGCGTTTGTTGGAGAGCAAGCTACGACTCATCTCCCGGCTCCCGCAAGGCCAGCGCTCCCTGCCCCGGCCGGAACCGTCCCCCTTTTCACAGGGAAACACCTTGCACTACTCTCGCTGACCGAACTCTTCTTTCCTCATCACCGTCCACAGGAAGTTCAAGTTTCGCTAAAGAATTTTTGGGGTCGGTAACTTGTTAATTCAAATGTTGCCTTACTGCTTTGGTCTAATGGAATGACACTTAAACCACTTGATCATACCTGAAACTCCTTTACGTCGATCGCTTAATGCTGTGTTTAAGCGTGATTTGACTACTTAAGTGACTGGAGTTAGGGAAGAAATTTAATTAGAAGCAACACTTGCAGAAACTCTTCCCCTTAATTACATTTGTTAAGGCTTGGTGACAGGCAAGAACGTTTACTTGTTGGCCTCCTGTACAGTTTGATAGTTTATGTGCCAGTAAAACAGGGTTATTTAGCCTGAAGAATTAGCTACTATAAATTTAGCATCTATATCGAGTTCTGTGTATACTACATTGGCATTGTAGGAGATATATATTATAACTTCTACTATATCTTTTTCCTTTTTTTTCACAATCTGTTTCATTATTCCTAATTTGAAGTCTAACAAATTAAGTGCATTTTGCTAACAAACTACAATTAATGATACCAGTATCTCTGGGGTTCCCATAGAGAAAGAACACTGTGGGTTTGGGATGCCTTATTTTTTTTTTTTCCCCTTACCCTGGGAAGTGGCTAAGTTTGTGTGTTTGACATTAATAGACGAAGACAGCCTTTGAGGAAGGCTGCTGTTAGCTTACTTGCAAACACTCCAACCCTCAGAGGGCTGTTTGTTTGATTTTCCAATGGTTAAGCAAGATTTGGCCTGGCTGAGTTATTCATGCACTGCCTAGCTGAGGGGAAGTCCAAAAGCACTCTTTTTGGATGAACTGGGTGATGTTTGGTGTGTGTTTCCCACCTGAGTTGTAGTTGACGATGTCCACTCCCAAGGCAGGGCTTTTTCGTTTCCTAGGCCTCCCCTTCTGGACTGTGCCAGTGCCGTTGAAATAAGGCAGGGCCAGCCCTCCACTCTTGGCAGCCAGCTCAGTGTAGCTCAGCTGAGGAGTATATTCTCCTTGCAAAAGGGACTCAAAGTGGGCCCTGCAGTAAACCAGGTTGTCCTTCATGCCAAAGTGATCTCCTGTGGTCAGAGTCTTGTTGCAGGTGGTGCAGGTGAAGCAGCTCAGGTGATAAACCGACTCCCTGGCTCTCATGACCATTTCAGAGGCTGAGATCCCAAGGTGGCAGCGGGCACATCTCTGCACGGAGAACCTTCTGAAAGAAACAAAAAAGTGGGCATCAACTAGAAAGGGAAAGGCAGGCCTTGCTTCAGTGCCACCAATCTTCCCTCACGGCCACGGGAGGTCGGCAGGGAGCTGTCCCCTCAGGGTCGCGCCCTCCCCGGCCCCTGGACGCCCCTTGCTGCCGGCTGCGGCCCTTAGCCCGCCGGGAGTCGGTGCTCCGGCTGTCGGGAATGCCACCGGGGAGCCGACGTTGAGGTCCCAAGGTGAGCGCCCTACACTTTCTGTCAGGTTGACCTGTTCGCTTAGAACCTTTGCAAAAGCTTTCCCTCTGTCCGTGTGCCTGAAAGGAGGCGGGCCGAGGGAGAGAAGCCCCTGGTGCCCTGCCATCCGTGTAAAGACGAGACGGGCTGCGTGGAGCTGAACCCCGATACGCGCAGGGAGTAGCAGGGCCAGCTCAGGGGCCGGAGCGCCTGGACCCCTCCGCGGGGCAGCCGCGCGGCTGGGCACGGAGCAGTGGGCTCCTGCGCGGCGCGGGCACCACCACTGCTAGCCGCTCCAGCCTCAGGGCCAGCTCCCCTCCCCGCGGAAAAAACTCCAAGCTACGAACAGAAGGAATCTTCTGCTGAGTCTTACGCTGCTCTTTACGAAGGGAAACCGCAGAGCAGCGAGAGACCCGTGGTCTTCCCCTTTGCCTGTTTGCGTACTGCCACACATGCTCAGTCGGCGTGTCCCCTGACGATCCGTTCAGTTCTTAAACGTGAGAGACTTTTCGGAGGGGACACGTTTACAGGATTAAGGAATCGCTGACTGCGAAAAGCTACCTTTGAAAGCCCATGTAGAGAAAAGAGTGTTTCGGTTCATGATGCCTTGTTAGAGGATGTGCTTTCGAACCCATGGGGACTGATTGCTGTACCTGTAATAATCCTCCTTGCAGTAAATACTGCCGTCCTTGGCAAAGCAGGTGAGTTCTGACTCCAAAGCCAGTTTACATTCACAGCATTTAAGACACCTGAGGTGCCATTGTTTGTCAACAGCCAGCAGGTAATATCTGTCTGAGATCTTCCCTCCACAACCAGCACACAAAGCAGGCTTCTCGGGGCTCATTGGGGGCATGTTCTGCAAAACAACCACACCACATGGGGATGAGACGGGGAGAGAAAGACAGACAGGCAGTGCAGGCTGGGGAACGGGGTCCTTGCACAGGGCCCGGGGCTTGTACAAAGAGGCTGCTCTCTGGGACCAAACTGCTTCTGCTGGGAAGTTTGAGAGGGAACCGAGACCATCACTCTTAGAAAGTATTTACCGCGATTCAGCCTTCGTGTTTGTCCCATTAAGACTCTCCTGACGATCTAATGTCATTTCAATATGCTAAGACGACTGATTAGGCCTCAGTAAGAAAAGCAGAGCCCCTGCTTTTCTGAGGTCCCAAAGTTGAAGTCTGTAGCTTCCTTGTTACTTTGGAGTTTTGATCTTAGAGCCCACCACGAGAACGGCATTTTAAAGTATATCTAAAACATGGTTTTGCTGCATCAAAAGTTTATGGCAGAGGATGCAGGTATGCACCTATTTCCCAGTTATGTTTCACACGTGCTTAAACCAGCCAAATCTACTTCTCTGAAGAAAAACAGGCCACTTGAAACAGAAGTAAGAGAGACAGGTGAATGGTGTAAAATGCAGTGAGCACAAATGCTCACCATCCCAGCCAGGGATGTGGACAGAAAGGTGAGGCAGACTGGTTTCAGCTGAAACTAGCATCTTTTCATCAGCAAACTTCCGCAAGTTCCCATTAATCTGCTCCCCACGAGGGGTGCCGCTCGGGACAAAGAGAGACGGAGGGACGGCGGAGACAAAAGCTCTGCCGTGAAACTTGGGGCAGTGCTTGCTGATAACTAACAAGGAGGGGAAAAAATCCCGAACGTCTTGTTCTAAAGTCTCGACTGTTTTAAAGTGGCAACTCCGTATTAACTTTCCCATCTGAACTTGTGTTCCTCGCACTTTTTTTTTTTTTTCCCAGCAATTGAAAAGACGAATTGAATTTACATTGCAAATCCTCGTATAACAAAGAGGGAGTTTATTTAAGAGAGGGGAGGAAGGACCCTTCGTCTCAAAGCCTTAAAACAGTTTTCCAGGCCGTTACTTTGTGTGCAGAGCCTTGTGTGCGACCGGCGGAAGCCCTACGAGTTGGAGAAAGGAGATCTCACTTTTGCATAGAACACAGCGTGACGCTCAATTTCTCCGCCATCCCTTAGTACATTTATGCAGACTTTGGTCCTTTGACTAAGAAAAGAGGGGATGTTACTGCTAAGCAAAGTAGTCGGCGGGCATAAGATTCGGAGAGAGTGGTGCCTCTTTGTATCAATCCCATACTTCAGACCAAAAATGGTTACGAAAAGTGAGCGGTCGCGGTTTGCGGTTTAATTTAGGAGGTGCCAGGAGTGGGGAGGGGAAAAAAAAAAAAAAAAGTAAAGTACACCTCAGAAACTTCAGCTGCAGCCCTCCTCGAACGGGACAGAGCGGCTGCAGCGAGCCGAGGAGGAGCAAAAGGCGGCTTCACTGTAAGGACTGAGAACCCGTCCCTGTTAGCCTTTAAAATACTTTTCCCAGTCACTCCAGAGAGCAACCGCAACAACAGCAATTAGACAAATGCATAACGAGCCTGACTAGCACAGCACCGAACGTTACAAGTGGGTTTACAGAGAGCCTCGAGAGGATTTCTGCATGCGAAGGGTGACAGGGAAGGGGCAGAGGGAAGCAGACCCTTTCTCTTCCCCAAAGCCAGGGTCCGTCCCGATGCGGGTCCATGCTTGCAGGGATTCCCTTTCAAAGAGTGCCAACTCCTTTCTTACCGTTTCTCGGCCGTTCATCTGTCCCCCTTTGGCCAGGCGGGACTCGGTCTTGGATCGCCTCTCCATCTCCTCCATGATTCCTTGGATATGGCCTCCGGAGATCCCGTGGAAAAGCATGGCTGGGGGACGGAAAGGACAAGTATTTTCTTCTGTTCTGCACCCCACTATTTCCATATACAGACCCCAAAGTCTTTAGATCATCCAAAATGTTTACACCAAGGCGCACAGCGCAGGGAGAGAGGTTGCAACAGGAGCTTCTCTTTGCACAAGCACCGAGGGCTTCCTGAAGATGTGCAGAAAACAAACAAGGGGGAGAAAATGTAGTAATTAATTTTAAAAATAAAATAATAAAAGCGAGCTAAAGGATCTGTTACTGTTCTGGAGAGCTAGGGCTCCTGACTGGAGATACTTGGGCTCGGGGCAGTAGAATCGGTCGGGAAAGGATATAGTTTTGAATACAAAGAAAGCAAAAAGAAGTGCTATTTTCAGCAGTCCCTGGTTGCTTTAAAGTTCCCAGTGCCTGTAGGTTGGATTTGGGACTGCTGCTTTCCGGAGCTCTGTCCAATTTGTTAAGAGACTAAAGCCAGCCCATTTTTGATAATTTAGTAGGAGGAGTTCTCTCCGTTGAGCTGCCACTGATTTTTATTCAGACAACAAAGACCTGTCATACTCCTCTCAACCCCTAGTGATGGGCAAGCAGTGACAAACATTGCAGTCGGGGCTGTGGGTGGGGTGGGGTTTATTACCTCCCCTAAACACAGAATCCCGGGAGTTGGCGGCGACGGTGCCTGGCGAGGGGCAGAGTGGCCTGGGGGACCTGCTCCTGTGCGGGCCGCTCCGCACCGGGGGAAGCTCCGTTCCGCGGCCCCGCTTCGCTGCTGCTGGCTCCACCGCAGGAAGTGAAGCGGAAGGAGAAGCACTGTTGTGGGGCAGCCGAGGGAGGACAGAGCGGCCGGACCGCTCTCCGCGCCCCCGGCCCAGGCGGCCGCGGAGGGGGCTGTTAGGCAGGACGACGGACGTGGGCTTCGGGAGCCTAAGGGCACAGCGTGGCCCTTCCAGCTCCCGAGCTGGAAGAGCGCTTACCGGGGCTCTACTCTCCCGAATGCCGACGGGGACAATCAACCCTGTGGGACCCCGCCAGTACCCGTAGTGGGACCTCCAGCACCCTCCGCGGGCAGCCTGTAGGGTCAGCCCCGGCAGCCGGAGGAGCGAGCGGGCGCGAAGCGGTCCGGGGACGTCCTAAGGGCTCTCTCCCCTTACCGACTCTCCGGATGAGGATCGAGAGTGATCACTGTGCAGGAAACGGGTCGATGCATTCCTTCCCGGCTAATCTCTGTCTCTGTTCCCCCGCTCCCCGCCTTTTCCCTTTTTCCTACTTACTTTTCACACCACTCTTCCTTGCCTTTCCCTGGAACAGCTGCCGGCTGTTTCCTGACACCTCGATCCCTACTGAAGGATCTTCCTGGCGGCAGTTCTGCGCTCCCTGGGGGACGCTCCACACCAAACTCGAGCGCGACTCGTGAAAGAAGTACCCCAGCCCCCACTTCCTTTGCAAAGCATCCCAGAAACATCCTTAGGGGCTACTCGAGTCACCTCTTCCATGTAACCCAAGATTCAGGCAGCTAGTTTCCTCCCTTCTCTTTCCCTCTAAGTAGCTAAAATTAATGTTATTTGCAGATTGAATGTTGCTACATTCCTCCGAGTGCCAGAATACAGCTCATAAACCAAAATTTCACACAAAGATGAAGTCAATCAAGTGAAATAAACTGGATTTTTTTTCACTGTTGGCACACTAGACCCTGGACAGCAGGGCTGCTATTTACTGTAAGTAATGTAATTAGCCCTTTTGGATGGAAATCAGTGTGTTGTGTGTGTGTGTGTGTTTAATATGAGAATAATAGCTATAAAACCAATTCAGATTCAAAGGGGTAAGAGAATCTCTCTGAAAATGTGTGGATCCCGCTACAAACCATAGTTTCTCTTGCAGAGTACTCCCAGTCTGGGGAGGAGGAAAAAAAAATCTGTGTGTGGGGAAGGAGGAGGGAGAGAGACTTTCCTTGGAGAAAACAAGTCAATTAGCACAACAAGCCATCAGGAAAGAATAAACAAAGTGATTCAATCCGGGATACAGGAGCCCTTTGCTCGGATCTCCCTCCTTCCCGACGGCCCTCCGCGGTGCCCCGACTGCTGCGGGGGACGGGCAACATTGCTTCTCTCTCGCTCCAAACCCTGTCTGGGGAGCGGATTCCGCGTCCCACCAAGGGCTGCGCAGCCCTATGAGAGTGTGGCGTGGAACACGGCTGTGCCGAGCTCTGCGAAGCCGCCTGTGCCGGGCAGGAATGGCCGCGTCCCGGGGGTCGGGGTCACCCTCTGCGGGAGGCTCAGCTCACACTAGCTTCCACGAGCCGACCTTTCCGGGGTGATTGCGGTAGGTGCTTTCGCCAGAGGCGAAAAAAACTCGCCAAGAGGCCAAGAGACCAGTGTGTTTCTGATAGATGCAAGATAGTCTTCCCACTCTAGTGGCACGTTCAGGGTTTCTTTGGTTGGTTGGGGTGGGTCTTTTTTCTTTTTCTTTTTTTTTTTTTTTTTTGTTGGTTGTTTTGTTTGCGGGGGGTGTATTTAGTTTTGTGGGGTTTTGTGTGTTTGGTGGGGTAGGGGTTTTTTTTGTGGGGGGGATTGGTTTCGTTTTGGTTTTGTTTTGTGTTTTGATTTTTTTGTTGCTGTTTGAACGAAATGTTTCTTTATTCCCATACAGATATTTTGCCAAGGGTAACAGTCTTGCCTCAGTTTCACGTGGCATCTGCTCTTTTGGCAGTGGCTTGCACTTCCCACGCCGTCCGTGTTGCCAAAGGCACCTGGCGTATGCCAGGCAGGGACACCCTCCGAAACCCGCCCGCCCGCTCTCCAGGACGTCCCTGTGGAGCCCCTCGGAAGCGCCACCGCCTCCGCTCCGCCGCCCCCGTTTCCCTGCTTGAGCTGAGGACGGTCAAATTCCTCGCATCCCCGTGGAAGTAGAGAGAGGACCGGGTTGGGGGGAGCTCCCGAAGAGCGCTGGGCCCAGATCCCTCCGGAGGCCTGAAGCGGGGATACTGCCCTTCCCCGGCTAGGACTGTGCCCCCGCCTCAGGAGCTCCGGGTGTGGGCACCGCTCGCTTCTCCTCCCGCTTGTCTGGCGTTTGCTGTCTCGGGTTCACCAACACACTATCTGCAGGTGCAGTGTCAAAGCGTCGGTCCAAACCAGACACCAAAAATATTGTTCGTTAAGTGTACATCTCTACCTTAGCTCGACGGCGCCATTAGAATTAATTGGGAGGACTCATAACAAAACTCAGAAATGACTAAACCTCATCCGGTTGGGCACACTTAATTAATTAGAGGGTCCTTTCTTTCTGCTCCATCAGGTACGGTTAAGAATAGCTACTAGCTCCTGATGCTGCAGTAAAGGAGGCCAGGGATTTCCAAGGCATTTTCTGATTAGCATCCTAATCTTGGCAGACCACTTCTTACCTAAAGGGACACTGAAAGTTTGTTGCTAGCATCAAACGTGACTACTCCGTTTGCAAAAGGCCTGTAGGACATCAAGGTAAATCTATTTCAATGTTCCTGAGATCTCATTCCTCGCTGCGAATGGGAGCTCTGCTGCTCTGATGCAGGCTGGTAGTGAGAGGTTGCCACTACAACGCAAAGGTCTTTATAGATTTTTGCTGGTTTGCTTGGGGAGGGTAAACAAAAGCTCACAAAGAGCACGACAGGGAATCTAGAATCCAAATCTACCAGTTTATCCCTTATGAATCCATCTGCATTAACACTTCACCTCTGAACGCAGTTTCTCATCTCTGCATGCTTTTATCTCCTTTCGCCGCAGCATTTTGGGAAGGGTACCTATGTGCGATATCCAGTATCACGACAGGCGCTCTCAGGTTTTTAGTCTCTGCAAGGCCATGCCCAGACTCCTCAGGCTAACGAGGCTGAGGGGAAATACATCGCCGTTGAGGTGCCCACAGGTAAAACGCTGCTTAGCGTCGCCACTGTTCCAACCAGGCTGCTTGCCCGCGCCTTGGCTGCAGCCCCGGCCCGGAGCTGTCCCGGCGCTAGCTAGGGCTGTTTCCACCTCCCTAATTAGCATGTGCCCTGGACAGATTGCAGCGTGTGGTCACTAGGATCCGCTATGCTATAGACCCCTTATTCTTCCTGGCCACGGGCTACAGTCTAAAGCCTATTATAGCGTGAACGATGTTGTGTTTAGTTCTGAGGATTTAGGACAAGATCTACATGCAAATTAATAATTGACCAACATTAATTAGAAGAAAGGGGAGGGTATTCAGGCGGGAGGTGGGGTGGCGTTGGGGAGGAGAGGGAGCTCTTTAAGCAGAAATGGTTTGGATTTGGTCTGTCCTAGATGAGGACATTGCGTGCCCCGGCTGCAGGCGCCGAGCACTGTCCGGAGCACGGCGCTGGGTCAGCCGCCTCCCGCCGCCCAAGGGCACTGAAACTTCACACCATCTCTGGCAGGTACCCGAACTTTTCAAGACATTTCCAGTTAATCATTTCCAGAAAATCAAAGCTCTTAGTAGTAAGAGCAACGGGGTTACAATCCTTGCTTGCGAGTCTGCTGCTAAAGCCAGGTCTGTTTTAAAATCCTAACATTATTTTCGCTTTGCTAGCTTGTGATGCAGCATAGCGCTATTAATGATCAATCTCATCTCTTTGTCAAGTCCGCGGCTAGTACAAGCAATATAGACTCAAAGAAGAAAAATCTGAATATCGTTACAACTCTCTGCAATGGCATCCATATAGCTCATTTTCCCCCCAGCATTTTTAATGGTCTGCGTTTTGTAAAAAAGCCCGAAATTGTTTAAAATTCCTCTTCTGTGTCAGAAACAGCATATTTTACCATCAACATCTTTCTCCTGCCTCGATTCCTCTCGAGTGCACTGTAGACGAACTTTCGGATTATGGTGTTAAAGAAATGAATAAAGCCAATGCACGGCAGCTCTCTCCTCCAGAGCCGGGCTGTGCGGGGGCTGGTGGGGCCAACAGCACAAGCGCAGGGTATCTTTAAACGTAAGCACCATCGAATTAAAACCCCCAAACCTCCAACGTGCTTGTACCTCGCAGTAATCTGAAAGTATGTAAATTAAGACACACATTCATTTGCTCAAGGAGATGGCTTTTCTTTCTTAAGAAATAAACAAATAGGTGTTTTTCATAGTAATCCCAGACATATCTCCACAGCCAAGCTCTGTGTCTGACCACAAACGAGCGATCACACAGCCAAAAGAAATGAGGAGACAGATTATTGCCTCACACGAAACTGTTCACCACCAAGGACCTCAATATTGTTAGCTTCTTAGTTCTCTGCTATTGATCGTAAAATGTATTTGCACTTCGGTTGAAATTAAGCCATTGGAAATGATCCTATTTTGCTGCTCTTCAAAAGCAGGCTAGATTCCCTTACAGGCTAGATTGAAAGACAGGTGAAAACAGCCATTCCATTAAAAAAAAAAAAAAAAAAAAAAAAAAAAAAAGAAGGCAGCAACACCCCACAGGCTCTTTTTGTTGTTGTTGTTTTGTTTGGGGTTTTGTTATTAATAAGCTGAATGGATCAGTCTTCCCAGGCTGCTATTTTTCTAGATTAAAACACAGATGCACCAAATGTTGTCTGCGAATACACCTGGGGAAACGACCGTTTCGTCTTGTTTTAAAAAAAAAAAATAAAACACCACACCAAAGAAACAACCCGAAAATGACATCCGTGAGGTCTAAATAGCTGCATCGCTAGCTATGAAGAAGACTCATGAAGAAGCTTACCTTAAGACCTTAGACGCTTCTTCCAAAACTGTACCCTCCTTAATGAGTGATGAGGGACGGGTTTTGGATGGAGAAGAGACGCAATAATCTAGCCAGTAGATGGAGGTTGTTCCTTGCTCCTAGCAGAGGATCCCTATGTTAATTAAAATAAACAAGCTGCTTGGTGGAAAGATTCACACCCCCCTTCTCCCCCCCCCCCCCGACACCCCCCCCGACACCCCTCTACATAGCCTTTAATACTGAGCTGACGTGATTTTCTCACCTCTGACCTCTCACCAACATACATTCATACCTGCTTTTTATCTTCTGTTTGTTTCGAAATGTTTTCCAAACCCAAACAAATAAATAAACAAGAAGAACAAATGAAAGCAAAAATAAATCCCACCTCTTAATTTTGGCTGGTTTGATGGATTTTCTTGATTAGCTGTCTCAGCTCCTCAGTAATCAGGTGAGGTGTTAATGGGGAGGTGGTTGTAAATAAAACTAATAAAGCGAAGAACATATTAGGAAATTTAAAAAAGGCGAGGACTGAGAGGTTGCTAAAAATATTGTAGCGAGCTTAGCGTTCCCCCATCATGTTGGGTTTTTTTGTTCTGTGCTTACTCACAGCTGAGCAGCAAGACCCGTGTTGCCATCTTCCACATTTTTTTTTCCCCAAATCTCACTGAACCAGCTACGGACTGCATCAACCCTTCCCACTTTCATAAAAAGCCTCTCAAATGGAGTCACTAAACAGCAAACTTCAGCCTGATCTGATGTGATATGATATACGGATTCATGGAGCAAGCTCGCTTTGCCAAACCCGATGAAACTGTGAGTTGTCATGCAATACTACGCAGTCAAACCTGGGATAATTGTAAAAGTGAACCCAATTTAACCCATTAGAATAAAATCAGATGCCAAGATGAATCGGAATCATTGCTTCTTAGGTGACAGTACTGATGACAATTGATCCACCGGCTCAAAACAATAGGAAAATATAGGGTCGGGAGACATTTCTCATACTGGGAGTCTCCCTCCCGGGGGAGATGCACCGAGCTGGCTGAGAGGCACGAGCCGGCCCTCAGCCAGGCTCTGGAGGCGACTGCAGCCGCGCCTCTCACCGGCTGCTGAGGAGCGGCTCTGCCGGGAAGGGATTTACTGCAAGGACCCTGTGGCCAGGAAGCTGTTTCTGGAGCAGGAACACGAGAGAACTTCTTGCTTTGTCTTTGTTTGCCAGTTTCCCTTAACTCTTGTGACAATTTACAGTCTCAGTTCTTCTCCCCTGAGCAGTATGACTTGTAGGTCTTTGTGGCCATCTTGGTAATCTATCTTTAAAAAAAAAAAAAAAAAAAGAAAGAAAGAAAAAAAAAAAAAAAGAAAAGAAAAAGAGCACGGGATGCTAATGGTCTTCCTTGGAGTCTGTCAGGGAGTGGAGACTCGGAGGCTTGAGGAAGAGGCAAAGCTCTACTCCCCGCCGAGGAGCGCAGAGGGGGGCAGGGGTCCGGCCGTGCGCCCTGGGGCAGGGCGGGCGGGCGCAGCTCTGCCTCGGCTGTGACGGCAAACAGCTGGCGACGGGAGGGAGCCCGGCAGCAACCGAGCAACAACACGGTGGCACAGGGAGCAGCCCTCCCCGCCCCGAGCTTGTCCTGGCCGGCGGGGGAGGCCTCGCGTCAGCTCCGCGCCGCCCTCCCGCGGGCAGGGCGAGGCGAGCCCAGGTCGCCGCGGCGGGACAGCGGTTTCGGTCCGCGGTCACGGTGGACATGGTGGTGCAGTACAGAGTGCAGCCACATAACAGCAGCTTACCGGGAGAAATCAGGCAGGGAGGTGTCGGGAAACGGCAGGGGGGCGTACTTCTGGCAGACAACTTAAAAGCCAAGCTATCTCTTTTCAGGAGGAGTGGGTTTGGGGCAGGTAACTGTGAGTTCTGAGCACGCAGTCCTTGCTCTGCCGGCTCCAAGACTTTGCAAGTCCATTTTGTTCCTATGGTCTGCATAGCGAGGACTTTCAAAGTAAGGTTTTGATTAAAGTCACTGGTGACCAGGGAGTTTGGTTCTATCCTGGGCAAAAGAGGGAGCAGCCATCGGGCAGGATGAGTTTGAGCCCGTCAGTCTGTGCCTGTGTTGGGAAATGAATGGCCATGTAGGGAGAGAAGTGCTCTCTTAATCTCCCTGAGATAGCAACCGCTATCTGCTCCAAGGTACCATAACAAGAGTTTTTACTTACCATAACCACCACGCCTGTTATTGCTCCGATTTTGAGGGAGCGTGCCGGGGCCGTGCCGGGGCCTCGCCGGGGCCCTCGGTGCTGGGAGAAGCCCAGCCTAGGACGCCTGGGTTCTGGCACGGCTGGAGGGCACAGCGGGCACAGGAGCAGTCCAGTCTCTTCCTCGTTCCTCTGCTTACTCTCTACAGCGCCTAAAATATTTTTTTCCAGACCCTCTGATGGGAGCAGGAGTCAGAGGAATATGTAAGGCTTATGGTAAGCCACCTGCTGCGTCCCGCCTTACTAATGTTTTACTTCATTATTACTGCCGCGGCGGCCACAGAACCGGACCCTGCACTGCAAATCCTCCACCTAGTAAGGCAGCTGGGAGAGGACCTGGCTATGCCGGCGAGGGAAGCGATGGCTGGTGGCCCTCCAGTGAGAGGTACCGATGTTAGGTTCCTGTGCATGGAACTGGGACCTACTGGCGATACCTGGCTGTAGGGCCGGGTTCAGCCCACAGCATTTATATTTGTCTCTCCCCCCGATGACTCTCCTCTTTATCTATTTGCAAGCACATGCGAAGCTATCAGAACAGCGATAATAGCGTCCTATGTTAAGCCGCTGTTTGTTATCACAGCTATTCCAAGTCACTTGAGATAGTTGGATTCAGTTTGTTCAATATAGCTTCAACCTCTTGACTTGCCAGAGATGTTCATGTGGACTCAGTTGCTAAAACGATGAAAACAGACTTCAGCTCTAAACTGTGCTCTTCTCCCATCTGACGGATATTAATACACAAACGAAATGCATTTGGATGTTTTTTTGTTACCAGAAGGCTGCGCTGACGTTCAAACGATCTAAATCTTGGCATCTGGAAGCCTGTATAAGCATCTTTTTGGAATAGGTTTCAAGACATGTCGTTCAACCAAAAGCTAAGGAAGGATCAAAATGGGACACCAAGCAACTGACAATCGTTTCCCGTCTAAATGAAAATGGGCGCTTCATTTGAAAGTACACACACACACACACACAAAAGCGCCAGCCTTCCCATTTACTACAGCCGCTCCGAATAACCCCACACTCTCCCACCTAAGGTCTATCTCCGAGCTGCTGTGTAGTATCGGGAGGGACCCTAGGCCACGGCCTGCAAGTCCCTCCGGCCGACAGAGTGCCCAGCAGGGAGCCGGGAGAGGAGACCAGCTGCATCCCAGAGACACTCCCTCGGCCTAGGCATTTTCTGGGCACAGCAACACCATGGGAGGACATATTATCCGAATGCCATTCAATCTTAATGAATATCTGTGTGAGAAGTCGTGCGAGATGATAAATACAAGAGTCCGGATATCGCTAACTCCAGCACGAAATAAAGAAGAACTTTAGTGTTAATGAAACAAAGATGAAGAGAGCTCTTGGCAAGGTTGCCCCTAACGTACAGGAGTGCTCAGTACCTCCCGGATGCTCAGGAATACCTGTCGTGTGTTTTACAGTTCATATTATATTTGCAAACAGTCTGCTTTTACAAACTTGGACACCAAACAGACCGATGTTCAATCAAATAATTTAAATTATTCAGGAACTCAGGAGATTTTGCTGATCCTTTCTTTCGCCCATCCCTCACCTCGGTGCCGAGGATTTAATCCGGTAATGAATGTGTCAGGGAGCCTCCTCGGGCCCTGCCCCAGGGCGGCAGGATCATCTTCCTGGCCAGGGGGACAGGCGGGAGAAGACCCGTGGCGGAACAGCCTGGCCCGGCCCGGCGGCGATTTTTTTTCGTGTCTTTGAAGGGCCGGGTGCCGCGGTCGTGCTTAGGCATCCCTGAGCTCGGTGCACAAAGACGTCGGAGCATCAACTGGAGCATCAGAAGGGCATGAGCTCATGCCAGAGGGCGGATTTTCCCGGGAACGCGACGGTAGCGTTGCGGCCGCTCTGGGCACCGGCCTTTGCCGGTTAAGAACATCGCTCGCCTTCAGCAGTGCTCACAGAACCACAACAATACAACAGCACAACACGACACAACAGCACACGACACAGCATAACGTCGTTCCTCCTTCTCCCTCCCAGCAGACGAAACTCCTGGGCGTACCAGTCACCAAAAATTCCTGGACATCACGGGGCATCCGAAAGTAACGTTAAAGAAAACCGTGGGATTCTGACGATTGCATATGCTCACTTAGTTTCTTTTAAAGTGAGATTAATTGTGTCATTCGATTGTAACACGTAACTTGTAGTGCAGATGAAAGGGAGAAGGGGATCAATAGTGTGCCGTCTAAAACGCACGTGCATATTTGGGTTTTATTACAATTAAAATTAATTGAGTGGGAGCCAGGATCAGGTGCAGCAAATGCCAGTGTCCCAGCAATGGAAGCCACAAAGAACTGATAGGCTCCGGTACTGATGCGGCTCTTGCAGAATGAGAGACATTAACACATAGTACATTAAAAAAAAACAAACCAAAAAACAAGAGAGAGAGAGTTGAAGGAGGTCTTTTTGTGCTGGTCTTCCACGTTAACTTGCTTATATGGACACTGAAGAAAAAATAAAACAAGCCGTTACCGCATTACTCAGTAATCAGCATGGAAAAGCCCAACACTGCTTATGGTTAACAAGATTTGTTAATGAATATAAATCATTTGATCTATTGTGCCCTCCAGACTAAAAGAAAAGTAACGGCAACCCCAAGCAAATGGTCCTAATTAGTGTTCAAGGAACCACTTCCTAAATGTATCCTTCCAACTCATTCCAGTTTGACTGTCCAGAACAATCTTTTGTTCTTAAACTTCGTTATTTTGTGTGTAACCGAAAAAACCCCACCCAACAACAACAACAACAAAAAACAACCACGTACCAGAGCTCCGAAAATGGCTCAGCTAAGGGTACAGCACAACACCAGGAGCAGAGGGAGGACGAAATGGTCCCCGTCTCTCAGTGGTGCCTGTAAATAAGTTCTGATCATTTGAAACTTTATTTCTTCAAAGCCTGGCCTCCTGACAAGTCTCCTTAGAGATGTACCAAAGGGGGAGGTTCATCAAAAAAGTGAGTCTCGGACAGCAACACAAACTTTAAAAAGGAAAAGCTAAAAACGGACCCAGGACCTAGCCGTGTGTACTGTCATATGCTTTCACCCACTCTTTCCACCGCTTTAAAATGTGATGTCTAAGTTAAATATTATGGGTATACTCCTAGATACCACCCAAGTGAAGATTCAGGCACCAGCCGGAGGAATAACAAGAGCTTGGCCAGTACGTTATTGTGGCCTTGATCTTGTCTCCACTGAGAGCAACGAAACCTGTGCTGTTTGCTCCCACGGGAGGCCTGTTTCCTGGACATACAAAATACAAACCATTACGTCTCATTAGCTGGAGTACCAGATCCTGATGCTTCATGAAAATCACTCACTCTTCTACCGAATCCCACATCCTTTGTCACTTTTCTAGCCTATCATGAAACATAATTCTTGAAGTTTTAAGTGCAGTGCAGAAAACCTGAGCTGCCTGGGACACAAACCCCATCTTGGTCCTAGCATCTTGTCCTTTCCTTTTTTTTTTTTTTTTTTTTTTTTTAGCACGCTTTCTGACGTGCTGGTTCTATTTTCAAGACGTGGTAGACTTGCCAAAGTGAACAGAACTTCTACAAAACGACAGTTAAGTAACTTACGTGCAGTGCTCTTCATGCTGTTTCTGAGAGATGATGCTAATGCGAAGTGCTTCAATATTTTATTTTAACTTTCAGAAAATCCACCAACGACATTTCCTGGACTTCAAATGTCCCTGACTCTTTTAAAGTCATGGTAAAACACGTAAGATAAGTTCCCAGCTATCCAACTCTTAAGACGCCAGCATAAATGATTTTATCAAGTTATGGAGACAAGCTGATGCTGAAAACAAGGCTTCGTACTTACGTGCCTGCATGCAGAGCCACATCATGTAGGCAAGTGGGCAACTTTCGGAGAGCACTGAATAACCAGTAACTGGATCCAAAGAGGTCTGCTGGCCAGCCTTAAAGCAGAAACAAACAGCCTTCAGGTCTTTGAGGTTTCGTATTGCAAAAGAGTTTGGTACTATCAGCTCATACGTGCTTAAATGGAACTGGCTTGCTTGGTGCTTCCTGGTTAAGTGTGTTCATACCGGAATTAGAGTCTGTTATTCACGCAGACTTAGCATGTAAATAGATAAGGACAAGTTATAGAAGTGAAGGCGGCGTGTCTACAGCTACCGTTTAAACTCAGTCGTAGCCCCCCTGCTTCCCACTCGTTCCCCCAGAGACACAGTACGTAGTGTCAGAACAGGTCTTCGGTGCGGCGGGACGGTAGCAAGCTGCCATCCGGTGAACCTTGCTCGTAGCTGAGTAGGACACAGGGCGCCGGGCTGGGATAGGGCCGGCTAGTGCTCAGCGGGCTGGCGCTGCAGCGGAGGCTTTGCGGGAGAGCACGGAACGTTTAAACGCCTCTCACTTCGGGCCTTCTCCCTTCCCCTCCCTCCCCCCACTATTTCATCTTCCCTTTCCAAATTTGATGTCCTCGAATTTCAGTTACAGAACATTTAACCCAAAGCCCCACACCAGCGGTCAGTGCGTGACACCCGGGAAGGTGGATGCCGAGAGCCGGGGCTTGGGGCAGCGGCACCGGGAGTGCCGCGGGTGCGGAGTCACTTATCACATCTGCACGCCGCTGCCGGGCGATTATCGGGTCATTTCTTCCGTAATGCAAACCATGCGCTCACGGCGCTGCGCTGGGCTCCTGCGGCGGCGCGGATGGCAAGGGGCCGGTGGCAATGCTGTCCGGCCCCGCGTCTTCCGCGGGCGCTGTACCGCCCCTGGCCCTGCCCGGCCGCGCCGTCGCCGCTAGCCCGCTTGCTCCTCCGGAGGGAAGCAGCCTCGGCCCATCTATGACTTCTCTGTGGCGGGGCAGCGACCGTGTTTGGTTATCTGGGCGTTTTGGGGGGATGCGGCTGTCTAAAGTATCTGTGCTCCCCTCTGATTCCAAACGTCGCACATCTGCTGGAGCCACAGCTATCAAGGAAGATCGCAGAAATAAATGCCAGCACAACCACAGTTTGTGTCTTTATCCCTATGTGTCTCAAAACCAGTTTAAATTGTACATTACCTACGTCTACCTCCTTACCCTATTTCTTCCGTGAGTCCAATGTTGCTTTTCATCATAATGTCAGATTGCTCATGGCATTTCTCAGAAAACACACTCTTATATTTCAGATGTCCTTCTCAAACCGTCACACTCAGTCTCACTCCCAGCCATAGGGCCCGTGATGAAGCATTTCTGGTTTCCCTCACCTGGGATTCTTGGTCTTTACCCCACTGGATGGATTTCACACAGACAGGTATGCCTAAAAGCCCTGAGCATGAACTGAGAGCCCCAGGCTCAGGAGCCTTGGTGGAACTTAAACCTTACTGCTGGACTCTTTCATTCAGGCCTTTGTCCCCCCCAATTTTGTTCAGTTTTTCTTTAGTTGCTCACATGGATTTTCTCAAGGTGACCTAGCTCCCTTTCTGGTTCCTTTCCCATTGCCAGTTCCAGGGTAGTGATTACCTCTTTATGCCTTATTTTCTTTTTGCTTTCCCAATACGGTGGTTCTTAGTAAGCACAGCTGCTCATCAGATGTCCCTTTATTCCTCCTTCATGCTGAGCGTTGGTTCAATGCCTCAGTTGAAGTCTTCCCTCTGTTCCTCCCCACTGAAGTCCAGCTCTTGCTAGTTCTGTGTGTACATCAGACACTTTCCTCACCCACAGGCTCTAAGGCCAGCAGGAACTGGAGACAGCACCAGAAAAAAAGCTTCCTGTTGCTTGTTCCAGGTTCAAACAGTCTGGGAAGACCCCAGAACAACCCAGAAGACAAATTGCAGATCAAATCATGCCTTGCTCTTAATATGAACATCCTGCTGAAATGCAATAGTCAGAGAATTTAGCTGCACATATTCAGCAGGTGTGACAGAATATGCAAATATGGTTTGCTAGAGTTTGTGACTTGGACAAATTAAGAAACACTTTCACTAATTTGGCAAAAGTTGCATTCCTAACACATGGAGCTCCTAGCACACTATCTCCCTACCAAATATGTTGCTGCTCCAAAGCAGGGGACACAAGGGTTGCTTAAAGTCACAGCAAGTACCAATGTGAACACAGCAAAATATTTTTGTCATAGCCTTATCTGCTTACATAAAAAGGCTATATCTTTCCTGGCTAAAATATTGCAAAATAATCACTTACTTTAGAGCAAAGAGGAATCTGGAAAATAGGAGCTTAATTTACTGAAAATGGTACAGTTCTAAGGAGCCGACAACAAGGGAGATGCAGGGCAGCTTTAGTCATATCAAGATACTTGCTTCACTAGCTTCACTTGCTCAAAATCATTCTCTTTAGGATTGAGTAACTGCATCAAAGAGGTTTGAAGCATTTAATTTTATATATAAATTCATGTTATGTGTGTTCCTTGGCAGGATCTAAAAATGTGTGCATATATTGTGCCTAATCTGGAAGCTTATTTTCTTTCCTAGGACTGTCTTTATTTGTTTGATGTATGCATCATCAGTCTAGTTCATAATTGATATAAATACTCCTTCCACCGGAGGTCACATTCCATAAAATTATTTCCTTATCACTGACCTCCAGAAAAATAATCAGGGAAATCAGCAGCTAAACCAATGATATAATATTAGTTCACTTGACATTTACATCTTCATTTATAAATGGCTGTACAAGTTCCCTTGTGCTACCACCGATTTTGTCTTAAGTGACCTCACTGATGTAAATCCTGATGCATTGCAATGGTGGAAGTGACCTGGCTCACTCATGCCACAGCTCCACAGGAGCCCTCTGGACCACCTAAGTTCAGCACACACATCTAGTTCTTAACAGCCATAGAAACACGGGCCCCCAGGTAACTTAAAATCTGTAGCTTATATACCATATTATGGAAATGTATTTGAAAACCAAACCAAACCAAAGTGACATTCAGGACAGGCATTGAAGCTGGGTTTGGATGCTGAAGAGTAGACTGAGAAGGTATCTGGTACAGGGAGTGTAGATGGAATGTTGAATGGCAATCACTTATTTTGTCCTTACAGACTGAGTCGGTGGATTATGCGGTTACTCAGTTCTGATAATAGCAACAAATAATAAAGAATGATTTAAGAAAATCTCTATATACTGAAATGTCAAAACTTGAAGGTATGCTGGTTTCCAAGCTGAGTAGCCTATTTTATAGATGGGTGGGTAATACATTTCAGTTAACTGAATGCAACTAAACTAGACTTTTTTTACAAATCAGAGGCTCACAAGCTCACAGGATATTAGGGGTTGGAAGGGACCTCTGGAGATCATCCAACCCCCCTACCAGAGCAGCACCATAGAATCTAGCACAGGTTGCACAAGAACATATTCAGATGGGTCTTGAAAGTACCCAGAGAAGGAGACTCCACAACCTCTCTGGAGAGCCTGTTCCAGTGCTCCATGACCCTCCCAGTGAAGAAGTTCCTCCTTGTGTTGAGGTGGAACCTCCTGTGCTGTAGTTTACGTCCATTACCCCTTGTCCTATCACAGCGTGCAAGTGAGCAGAGCCTGTCCCCTCCCTCTTGACACCCAGCTCTCAGATATTTATAAACATTTATTAAATCCCCTCTCAGTCTTCTCCAGACTAAACAGTTGGTTCCAGTTCTATAATCCTTGTAGGACTCAACTTCAGTAGGCATTTTCACAAATTCTTACTTTTCGGTGCAAAAAAGATGCACTTTTTATAAAAAGTGATCAGCCAATTTTATTCATTTATTCCAACCCACCACATCTCTACTTTTTGAAAGTGTGAAAAAAAATAAAAATTGACAGGTAAGGCCAGAATTCATCCATTTGGCTAGAAATGTCTATAGGTGTGAGCAAATTGCTTATTTTTGGAGAATAAGTACTACCTACGTTCTTAAGACACAGAGCAGGCTTAGACTGAGCAGTGCTGACACTGCTTGTTACAAACAGGAGACCCTGAATGTGTGAAGGCAGAATGCTATATTACAGACTTTAGCTGGTCCTTCATAAAAATCACACAGCAGCCAGCACTTCAATAACAAGAATTTTAAATCAGGTTCAGTCAGTGAAGTCAGGGTGGAGCATCACAGCAAGAATCTGAACTCTTTATTTCAGTGAAAAGGTGTTGTCGAATTTTATTGCCACATGCCTCTATCTTCACTAGGTTTGCACATGATGAGATGCACTGATGGCTGCACATGATGAGATTTTATTCAGGGTACTGAAAAGGGGCCCACTCAAAAGGTCATATTAGCTGTTATATGTCTGCAGACTATCACTTAGTAAACTTTCTTTTGCAGTCTGCTGAGCCCTCCAGGATGATGGGACTTTTTCAGGACACCATGTGGAATTAAATCTTTAAAAATGTTGAGCTTCTCTAGATGGAAGAGTGCCCTCTGCATAGCCTCTGAGAGGAATGTTCATGGAAATATACCTTCATGCTCTACCACTTGGTATCTCTGCATGCAACCCACAAAACTGGCATTTGTAAGAGCAGTAAGTGTTTCAGGGAAAGTTTAGTAAATGTTTTCATCTGGCAGCTCAGGATGCTGTTATTTCTCTGTGCGGATGGTACAGGTCATGCAGCCATGAGGTGTGCACAGTTACGCTGTGATTAGGGCTTGTTTATGGGCTTTCTGGATGTGTGACTTCTGGGCCATAGCAGTAAACATTTTCACCTACTTTTCTCATGGTCCAATTACTTTCCTCTTGTTTGGCAGCCCTTCCAACCCAGCAGTCCCTAAATAAGGACATGTTGACATGTTGCACATCATTCAGCCCTCTTCTCTGGATGTTAGGAGAATTTCAACCCTATGTAATAGGAGCTCTTCCTACAGCTTTCCAATTTACTTAGGAGAGCCTGTTCCTTTTTAGTGGCTGGCACTAATTTCCCTCTGTATTTTTTCCTGTGTTCTGTGGAACAGAAATCAGTATTTTTCCAAGTCCTAGTCACAGACAGAAAGCCATCTGTGACAGACATTTGGAGAATATGCAATGTATCTTATTGTGAATCTTTTAATAGACTGCTTTTTGATATGGACTAACCTTTCTTTGAAGAGAATAAGAATTTTTGATTAAATGATTTTTAGTGAACCTTCTCACATTCTCAGCTGTCTATGCTAGATAATAGTCAGCCATAAGCTTAGCAATTACATGTATTTTTAAATCCAAAGAGGAAAACAGCCTTTCACTTTCTATGTACTGATATATTAAAAAGTACATTAAAATGCTAAGCAGAGTTTATCTATTTTTGGTAAAGAAATTATGTTGATGTGGTACTGTTGGGACATTTGAGCACAGTAACAACAACATAATCAATGAGCATACAGCTGATGTATACCTTAGCTTTGTTTAAGATTGATTCTGCCTACTATTGTCTGGCTCTGGATTCTCTTTTGCTGTTCCTCACATCACAACTGCACTCTTAGTCAGAGAAAACCCAGTCAGTTAGGCAATTACATGATGCTTAACAATGCTACTTTACATTATCATGATGTAAGGCAATCTTGGCAAAAGGAGTGTCAAGTTCTGAATATCATCTCAGATGTAAAAGCCCTGCCCATCTGTTCATGAAAGGTAATGTCCAGTGCCTATAACATGGTTTGAGAGTAAGGAAACTGGTAAAGGGGAGCAGTCTGAAATGCTCATTGGTATTTGAAGATCTCAGGGGTCTGAGGAATTGTTGTAGTGTCAAATTCTCCTTAGCAGTAACAACCACTGTGATTTTTACAGGCAGCCTGCAAAAAAAGGAAAGAGCATAATGAAGAGACTGCCAATAAATATATATTCATTAAATACATACTCACTACTGCGCCTTTTCCCTTTCCTTAATTTTTCTTGTGTTATGTAAGCTCATCTCCCTTGTCATTCAAGCTAACATGCATTTATGATACTTAACTGCTATAGGAAAATATAATTTTTAGATTGAAATGTAGCTAATGGATCAGAAGCCCTCATTCAACAGTTGGTGATTGCAGTAATTTGCTGTTATGTATTGCTATGTGCAATCACCAACATACAAAATTGTAGTATCAGTATCAACTAATTGGAATGCTGTGTCTGACAGCATTTAATGTGAAAGGGCTGATTTGCTGTAGCCTGTGCTTTTCCCAATGAGTCATTGCTTTTCCCCTCACAGATATGGAGGGAGTCCATTGCAAGGACTAGCTTTAGTATTGCAAGGATGTGACAATTTTGCTTGTTTAAGGAATACAGGGCTATGCTTGGGAGGAGTGTCTCTTTCCTCTGCAAGATGGATGAAGATTATATTCTCCACAGGGAATAAAAACAAACAAACACAAGGATGATAATATTTTAAGACTTTTTGATTGTTAGGACTGTAAATGAAAAGACAAATTAAATATTTGGGGGCACTTGTAGAAGACCTACAGCTATTACTGTTTTAGCTTAAGTAAGGAAAAGATGCAGCACTTCACAGGTTTCATAGTCTTTCCTAGAACAAAATAACAGGCCAGACTGGATGTGGCTCTGGGCAACCTGATCTAGTGTGAGATGTCCCTGCCCATGGCAGGGGGCTTGGAACTAGGTGATCCTTGAGGTCCTTTCAAACCCAGACAATTCTATGATTCTATCAGGAATGGTTTCTGGTGCATATATATTAGAGATATCATCCACGTAATCTAGAATCTGTTGGCTGAAGTCACTTTGCTGGTGATTACAGAGACCATATATGTGTTTGTCCACAGACCTCTTTCATCCCTGTGAGGTAGGAAAAGGGAGTATCCTATCATGCCTCTGGATTGAATGTTTTATTACCTTTCTTCTCTTGTGCTTTATGGATACTCAGAAATATATTTTTATCAGCAGCATATTTTAGGGGGTTATGGCACTGGTAGAAGCTCCAGTAAAAAGGGGGCTCTCTGACATGCTGATTTTATCCAAAATGGTCAGTACAAGCCAGCTCTCATTACTACATGGGAGAAATTCACAATTATTTGGTTGAAGGCACTAAATGGGCAAGACGATGAAGACTTTCCTACAGGAGCAAATGCAGACAGATTAGCAAATTTCAACAGCAAGAATGTGCTAGAGAAGGTGCCAAGAGGGCTTTTTCCCTGAGTGTGCATATATGGGACATACACGCATCTTTCTCCTGAACCATAATCAGACTGGTTCTTACGTATAAACTGCTGCTGCCTATGGTTGGCACAAATCTGTACTGAGGTCTGACTTGGTTGTGCCTCAGACTGAGGAGGTATGGCATGCTGTGCATGTCAGATTGTCAGAATACAGCTGTCAGCCCCCATTTAGTGCTTCTCCTAGCATTTCTGTTCTTTATTAGGATGAACAATTAAGAATGGCTGCCATAAGATCATTTTCAGGTATTTGATGATGCAATTGATGTTCTTGTTTGGTTGGTTTGTTTGTTTTTCTTATGTATCTTATTTTAGAGGGGAATGTCATTCTTGAAGCCCTGGAAACTAGGAGAATAAGTACAGGGCCTTTCTTGTAGTTCTCAATGCCTTTTGACTGCCAGACACCAGTCAAACACCTGAATGTGTACTGCAGGATATTGAATGCCATTTTCTTTCAGTTCTTGTTTGTTATGACTTAGCAGAGCACTGTATACAATTCTCTTTGTATGATCTAAAATTATTAGTACAAACATTCACTCATTAAGATTTTTATTGCTTGCTCTTGGGAATAGCCTACCAAAGGAAAGTACAATGTTTTTTTAATTTCCTCAAACCAAATTAAGAAATTTGGAGGTCTGTTTTCCTCTAGTCTTCAGGGACCTAGAGCCACTGTTGGTGTGAAGAGCTCTGTGATCTACAGATTCTTTTTACTATTTCTATGGCAATGATGTTAATGCTTTCCTGTTTGCTCTTGAATGTAACTTGTGAAGGTCTAGGATCTGAAATTTCCCTCTTCCTTGAATTCTACCCATGACTGGCAAGACCTTTACAGAACAGTTAAATAACTCCACCCTTCTTAGCCTGGATAGTCAAATGTCCTTTCTGCCTAACCTCTTCAGTCTATGTTCTGGATCCTTGTCTCCAGAGAGTTTTTCTCCCTTTCCTCCCTGCCTACAGGAGAATAAGTCACCTGCCTGGCTGGATCAGTGAAATTCATTTAGTTCTTGCTCAGAGGGATCAATATTTGACAGTAGAGTATGGATTTCATGTGAATGCTGCCAGCTTGATACAGATTTTTTTTTTTTTTTCCTTGAGGTAGTGCTCCAGGGTAGTATGCATCATGAAATCTCTTGCTGTGTATATGGAAAACCCCAAATTCAATAGTTGTGTATAGCAATAGTACTGCATAACAACAACATAGGAATGAAATCTCTAACTGCAAAATTAATATTGTTTATTTCCCAAGAAGAACAAAGTCCATCTCTGACTTTTTTTCCTGTCTTCCCAATTACCTGTGCGTGTTGGTAGCTATTCAACAGACCTTAGACTCCAAGGAAAGGTTTGATTAGTTACCAAGGATCAATATTCCATTTATAACTAATATGTAGCTTCCCACCCCCCCTTTATTTTATCATTACAGAAAAAGAGCAAAATCAATTAAATAGGAATAAGTCACTTTATATCTTATGCAACAGCCAAAAGGGAAAAAAAAAAAAATACTGTAAGGGTTAGGAAGATAATAGCTGTTTGTTTTCATAGTAAAAAATAAAGCATCTACTACCGAGTGTGACTTCTGTAAAATTCCTCTGTCACGCCCATTCCCAGCTCTCCAAAGACATCACCCTCATTGCCTTTAATGGCTCTGAGCTGCCTTGTGTGAGATAGAACACTAGGCAAGGCACCGCAGTATCAAGGCACTGAGGTTCTGGGCTGAGGCTTCAAAGATTTCATATGCAAAGCTTGGATGTGTCTTTCCTTGTCTTCTGCACTCTACCCCTTCAGCTATATGATAGTGCTACTTCAAGTTACTGAAGAATCAAGTTTTGAAGATCTGTTTGATTCATTTTCGTATACAATTTAGTAGCTAAGCACTGTCTTATGGTTAATGCTTTGCTAATGCAAGATTGCTCATAAACACTGAGCTATGTCTCTGATTTCTCCTTTTCTACAGTGAATGTGTTTAAAAAATATCTCTGATGCATTTAAAAAACAATACTCAATACTCAAGATTTCTTCATGTTTGGTGATAGTACAATAGGCAGCATAACAAAAATGAATTTGTAGTAACCCTGACTCTGCACGTGGCCTAAACGTGTGAGAGTTTGAACATGCGAATTTTGGATTACGAAAGCATTTGTGTCCCTTTTGTAAAGGGTAAATATATTTTGCTCTTAAGTGAGAAGTTTGACCTGTAGTATATAATACTAGTCATAAGGATCAGCTGTGACTAACATGGAGAAATCAATGAACTGTTTCAGTGTCTTCCCTGACGTTATGACTAGTCTACGTTTGTGGAGTGATGACTTATTTGATGCTGTCTGGTTAGTATGTGGCTAAGTAAAGAGATTTGATTAAAAAAGAAAAAAATTATGCTGTGGAATGTGCTACTATTATACTGCTTATAATGTCAGGGGGAAATAATGTCCAGTTAAAAAAAATAATGTGCATGCAGCTCAGAAGACTAAGAACCAGAGCTTGCTGACTTACCCTGTCTTACGAGGGCTCTAGCTCTCCTCACAGGCAGGTATGACAGTTAAGATGGACTTCACATTTTAGGAGATTTTTGCTCCTGCTATGCAGTAGGTGGGGCAAAGGCTTAACAGAACATTTCTAAAATCAATCTGAAGTCTTGAAATGCTGGAAGTCTTGAGCTGGAAGTTCTTAACTAGTTGACTTGCACCTGTCTAAACTGCAGGTCACCTCCAGTGTAGAGTCTGCACTTGTTATCTGGTGGGATGGGATCTGTGTGGGTGAGCAAGGAGCATCAGACCTTCCACAGAGATGGAAAGGAGAGGCTACATCAGCATTGTCCTGGGAGTTGGGAGCCCAGGCTTTGGTGCAATAAGATGAGAAAATAATTTTCAAATATCATCAATATGATATTTGTCACAAAAGCAAGACTTTGATTTCAGAGCTATTTTTTATGATCATTTGGTTGAAGACTTGGTGCAATTGCTTCTGTTGTGAGTGCCGCAGTGCTGTGTTCAGTAAGGGATTGACTGAGGCCTACACATCCTGACCTTGGGGCAGGGCTTCCACTGCTTCATTTAATAATCTTAAATTATCGTTACTTTAACACATGACAGACTGATATGTACCCTACAAAGGTCTTTACACGTGCCTTTGAACTGTAGCACAACAGAATAATTAAAGTAATAGTCTAAGTTTCAGTTGAACTTGGATTGCATGACGAGTTGTGAGGAAAAAAAAAAAAAAAGCCTGACTGATTTTCAGAGGTGAATTATCTTCTGTGAGGAAGAATGCACTGCTGGGCTTATGCTTTGTGGAAGAGGGAAAAATTAATTGTCTTACAACATATGTAAGAGGTGAATGAAGATGGGAGAAATGGAATACCCTTGGTATTTGCTTTCTTCAGATGTATGCCAGTTATTTGACTGGAAGGTACTAATCTTTCTAAGGAATCCCTTCTCTTTCCAGGCAAAGGGAAATGTTGAGTACATGGAGGCACCTGGAACAACACAGTTCAAGTCCTTGTGAACTGAGGTTTGGAATGAAGTCAGTCATCAAGCTTTTCAACTGGATTTTAAATTCATGCCAGAACAATACTTGAAAAATATGACACACTTCAAAAATCAAAACAATGCAAACCACAGATTTATCTTATAAAAGGTTAAAATAAATTAGGACCTCTCCATATGAAAGATAGTCAGTTTTGGAAGGAATTCTGGGAAGTTTTTATTCAACTGTTCTTCAGTTCTATTTGTCTTCAGGAAAGCTTGGAGGATTATGCTAGCATTTCTTTAGGCCTGAGGTTTAGAATACTTCTATCAGATTAACACTGGCAATTACACATCATAACTGAAGCATAAAGAAATATCTAGTCTTTGTTTTAACATTTCTAATGCTGGTAGCAAAACTGCTTCATGGGATAGAAACAGGCAGAGGGGTTGGAACTAGATGATTCTTGAGATCCCTTCCAACCCTAACAATTCTATGATTCTAAGTTATTTATGCTTTTGAAGTCTCTACTTTTCCTCCATCGTCTATAGACTGTTTCTGTCCTCCTTTGGGTGTGGGTTTTCAAGATCTGCCACTCAAAGGGATGTAATTCCACCCATCTTTTCCCTCCTACTACATGCAGAGTATACTGACAGTTTTGCTAATCTAAGCTTGCTGGATGTTTCAAAATACGCTCCTTTGTTACTGTAATTATAGCTTAACATAAACCCAACACACTTGCTCCCCGGTGTTACTAGGAAACAGTTTGACAGCAGTGTTTCATATGGACATTGAGCCTTAGAATGAAAATGTAAAATCATAGAATCATAGAATGTTGGTATTTGGAAGGGACAACTAGAGATTATCCAGTCCAACCCCTCTGCCAAAGCAGTATCTCTTAGGGCTGGCCATACAGGAATGCTTCCAGGTGTTTTTTCAGTCTTCAGAGAAGGAGGCTCCATAACCTCTCTAGGTAGCCTGTTCTAGTGCTCTGCTACCCTCAGAGTAAAGAAGTTTCTCCTCCTGTTGAGGAAAAATATTTTGAAAGAAGCAACACCTCCTTAGCAGGTGACATTTACTGCAAATAAAGTTGTTTTGCTATCAGGTGTTCATTGGTCTAACTTGTTAATTGTTTTATTCATGTATCAGTAACTTGGCAGTGGAAGTGCGTCTGGAACATAGGCGCAAAGCAGGAATGCCTGGGCCTGATGGATGAGCTCAGGAATGGCATGCCATTCATGAAGCATAGCACTAGGAACACTTTGTGGGAGAAGCACAATAAAGACTGTTCAAGGCTTGCATTATGAGGAAAGGAGGGGGAAAGAGAGTAGAAAGGGAAGAATCCTAATAAAAAAAAAAAAGTTAGAGGTGTTGGGCATTTCCTCTGGGTGGGCTGGGGGCAGGGGTTGGGATAGATCACTGGCTTCTGCTGCTACTTCTGGATTTTGCTGTACTATTTCTGCAAATAGGCTAAGGTAATTGTTCATTGCATCATCTCATTAAACCCTCTCTATCTCAACCCAGGAGTTTTTTTGTGTTACTTTCCCTCCTGTCTGCATGTAGAGTGGGGGGCTTGTGAGAGCAGGCTGTGTTAACCCAGGACACCATGATTCAGCTCTAATTTATGCTAATTTTATATTAATAAGCCAGCTGACAGCAGTAGGATTAGTCCCGAATTTTTGTGAAGTAAGATCAGAACTAAGAACAATTTGTGTGCTTGAAATTTAGGCTTCCATACTCCCTTAATTTGTATCACGAAACTGACATTATTCAGGCATGAGTTGTTTCATATTTAATATCATATTACATATGTCCCTTGATGAACAAAGGACTGTAATGTAATTGGGTTCAACCATCAGGTTAAACCCTCAAGAGACAGAGTTCAAGCTGTTAATAAATTGCTGCAGAATCCTGACATAAAATTGAAGGTTGGGAATTCCATCTGTTGTTTTAATAGAGACAGACTACAATTACTTAAATATTTTAGAAGGGCTTGATTGAATAATAACCAGAGAGATGTGGTAGGACAGTATTTACAAGCTCTGAGCTACTGACTCACTGTGATGGCATAAGACAAACATGAAGGATATTTTTAATAGTTCCTTAAATTTTCTTTTTCTCAGTCTGCTTTCAAGCTTCCCCCAAAATTTGTGATCCTGGAATGAGACATAGCATTAAAAAGTTATGAAACTGACATGGCCCAAACTTTATTTATGGAGTCTATTTCTTTAATATTGTGAGATCCAAAATTAAGTTAAGTGCCTCTATTCTTAACCATCTTGCTCTGAAGAGTTATTTAACAGTTTTACAGGATGGCATTGGAGCTGGTGATGAAATTAAGAAAATAAGTGTTGACCACTTTTGAATCTGAGTAGTAGGAGCTGGATAGAGATGGGAGTGGAGTGAATATGTCAGTTTTGTAGAGTAGGGTTATTGGTTGGACTTGGTGATCCTGAGGATATTTTCCAACCTGAATGTTCCTGTGATTTCTGTGATTTCTGGGAGGAATAACTGGGTGAATGTGCAGAAGAACTTGTGGAGTAAGAAAAGAAAATGCTATTCATTAGAGGACATGATTTGGGCAGTTTTGTTGTTCTCAGAACAAACTAAAGATCAAATTTGTGCCCAATTCAGTTCATAAAGAGAGTGTAAAACTCCTTAGAGGAGCAATACAGAAACTAGAAACTCTGTATACAGAGTTGTAGACTGGATAAGGGCTTGGAGACAGATGATGTTCTTTTCCCCAAGACTTCTTTGTAAGATGCTGCCACCGAAGTGATCAGAGTGCTCTGCCTTGGTAGTGGTGAATGCTGACTCCCTTCACTCCTGTTAAGCTCTTCCTTTTGGTGACAGCACCAGCTGCTCAACAGTGTGGCCCAGAGACTGAACAGATATTGGCTGTGATGGCTAAAAGCAGTTTACCTTTTTGGACACAACCAGAGGGCCTTTGCTTACTGCTGGATTAAAACTCAAGTGGGCAGCAGAGCATATTGCCCACCAAGAATTTGTATGCTAGCTTCATTATGAAATATAAGCCTGCTTTCTAGGTGAGAAGGCGTCAAGATTTCTTTCAATTAAAATCAAATTTGTGTTCCTGTGCCAGGGTGTACAACAATTTTGCATAACAGAAGGATTCTTTGTTGAAGTATATTCAAAGACTTAACAGCATAAGGTTTAAAAATACATCATATTGAATTTTTTAAAATCCTCACATTTTTGTAACTGGGTCATCTATCCAATAATTCATACCCCTTATTGCTGAGAGGTATTAATATAGATATTTTTTGTAGCATTAATCTCCTTTAATATGAATAACTTTGCCTCTAAAATAAACCCCATTAAGCATTTGTGGGTTTATACAAAAAGACAATAATCTGATAGCCTGATGACATGTTATTTAATCTCATAATGGTACACCAGTGGCTGGGGGAAGACTGTTAAATAAACATGTAAGAATTGCTCTATTAAATAACAATTAATTTATTCTCTTGAATCTATCCCTAAACAAACCTCCCACTTCCTTGGCAGCATTTTTAGGAACAGGATTAATGAAATCTGGAAAATAATTTGCATATGCAAATCACATGCATATGCAAATTATACATGCAATTACTTTTGTGCAGCCGTAGTGGATATAGGTGACAATACCACTCCCTTCAAGTACTTGCCAAAATGTAAATGTATCCTGTTGCATTTGGTAAGTTAATGCACAGCTCTTCAGTCCAGGGGGAATGAGCAAGGATGGCAAAGAAATTCAGGACAGAGGCAGTACTGTTAGGGATTGTGGTCCGCAGACAAACTGTCATGACCTTGGCTGATCAGGCTGCTGGACTGTGAGCACAGGACCTTTCCCACTCATGCTTGTGGAGATGCTGCTACATCCAGACTCCACCTCTGCGTCCCACGAAGCTGCAACCTGGTGCAAAAAGAAACAGTGTATTTGCCATCAGTCTTGGCTATGCTCCTGGTTTAGGAAGGAGAAAGCTGGGGAAGAGGTGAGAAATGGAGAAGTGAGGCCTGTTGTGATCAGGGCTGACATGGGGTGCCACGTACTGCAGGAGGAGGCCCATCTGCAGCAGCAGAATGGAGGAGCTAGAGAGGCATTGTAGCTTTTTTGCCACGCTGGAGAAGTGATTCTAAAATGGGAGCTCTGAGAGGTGTCAGGGCAATTTTTGATTACAGCTGTAACTTGCAGTTCTTGCAGAGAGAAGTTGCTGCTGTGGATGAGCGAGTTGCAATTGGTATTTGTCACAATGGGTAGCACCATCCCTGCGATAAGGGGTTGGTGAGTTTTTCTCATACGGCGCCAGGTTTTCTACAGAAAACAGAGCCTGTGTGTCTATATGTAGTGCCATACCTCCACAGAGTCCTTTGCTGGGACCAGCAACACCCAGAGCTGCAGTATGTGCATCCTGTGCCACCTCTGCAGTAAATTGGATTTGCTTCAGTGGAGTTGCTCCAATTTATGCCTGAACAGAATTAGGCCTTCTACATGGTTTGGATTCAAATTACTGCTTGTCACAGCCACTGTGTAAAGTCATCTGATGTTAATTCATTGGAGTACTGTGGATTGTCTGTGCTCTCATCTTGTCTTTTACTGTCAAAGAAATATCCCAAACTGAAATGTATCCAGAGCTCATGTATGGCAGCTTCAGCCTCCTTTTTCCTGCAACTCAGAGGAAAGGAAAAATCTTTTGCAGTATGTACAGTGAGCAGAAACTAGGCTGTAAATGGGGTATAAACTGTAAGAATGTTAAAATAATTCTGTGCCAAATAAACAGTGTATAAATGCTCCTGGTGAAGATTCTGCATGCAATCAGTTAGCAGCAATTACTGGGGTTTAAGTATTCCTATATATTAGATGTTTGCAACTCATCCTGGTCATCCTGTCTGTAAATATTTTCTTATCTTGCTTGCTGCTCTATTACTTTTCACACTGTGTTAGGGATTCTTCCTGCTTTTTGGCTTGATTCTATTCTCCAATCAGTTGTGGGTGACTGAATATCTTGGGAAATGATAACAGACTGTGATTTGTTTTGCAAATTTGGAAGAGCTCTCTCTAGAAGGCAAGTTTGGATCTGGCATAGGGTTTGAGTTTGAGGATTGCTGATCAGGTATGTGGTCCCGGAACACTTGTGCAGGTCTCACTCAGTATGAGAAAAATGTAGCTTTTATGTTTTCTTATTATACACTTTATTTTTTATTTCCTAAAACAAATAACTCAGTTGGAAAGATTATTTTGATGCCTTTTCCCCCTAATTTCAGATGGTTTAATATAAAATACATGTTTGCTGTTATAAGTCCATGCTTCTAAAAGTTTAAAAATTCAAGAGAGTTTGGGTATTTGTGAGTCTTTTCAGACCTGGCTTCTGCTGGCATTATTATTCACACCTGGCATTCTTTAAGGCCCAGAGCTTGAATCCCATAAGAATAAAATAATTTAAAATGGTGAAAGACATGTGTGTATATATATATATATATATATATATATATATATATATATATAAATTTACTAATGGAATGATTAGTCAGTCTATTTACTAGAATACATTGCTAGCTAATGAAAAAAGATCCAAAGAACCTTTAAAAAAATTATTATTATTATTATCTCAGTAAAAATCTGTTTTCTCAGACATGAACATGAAAATTGAGACTTCAAGTAGATTTTTTTGGTGCACTTTTTGCCCTTTATTTCAGCAAGGGGGTCCTGTGGCTTGAGCAGGCAATTAAAGCTAACCTAGGCTAGTCATATATTGCATGGCCTTTGGCAAATAATTGAAAAAAAAACCCACAAAAATTGACTCTGAAAATTAACTGTATGCCAGGAGCTTTGTGATGGTTGATTAAAGAGCTTTCAGGTTCCCCAGTACATCACACTGTAAAGAGGCCTAGTACTCAACATACAGCTCACAAAACCTAGGGTATTACAATTTAGAAATGATACTCTAAAAATGCTAACCTGAACTTTGTCATTACATGTATGGAGGCAGTGGGACCATCCTTGGGATGAACCTCTATTTTCTCTACTGGATTTAAAATACCTTTTAAAGGTGTTGGCTGGTGGATTCTGCATGTCTAAAGAAGATAGCAGTGAATAAGGATCCTGTATTTGGGGAGTTGATGCTTATTTACAGCTTGTCTTAGTCCTCATCTCATTGACTTTCATCAATCTCTGGGATTTCACAGAGCAGTTGTCATCCAGAATCATCTGGTGCTGGTTTGCTTTAGACTGAGGTAATGGTGCTGTTGTATCATAGTATAGTATCAGTCAGGGTTGGAAGGGATCACAAGGATCATCTAATTCCAACCCCCCTGCCATGGGCAGGGACACCCCACACTAGATCAGGCTGGCCAGAGCCTCATCCAGCCTGGTCTTAAACACCTCCAGGGACAGGGCCTCAACCACCTCCCTGGACAACCCATTCCAGGGCTTCACCACTCTCATGGTGAAGAACTTCCTCCTCACGTCCATTTGGCTTCTCAAATTCCCACTAAAGTGCACCCAGAAGCATTGACACTTGGAAAAAAGCGATTCAAGAAGCTAAGCTCTGCTTCATTTGTTTGTGAGCCTCTGTAGATGTTTACCTTCTTCAGTAAACACTGAACTTTAAGGGCTGTAGTAATTATTTTAAATTGTTGAATATTTCAAGATTTGGAATGTTTTGGCTAGTGGAATTCAAGAGCTGCAGCTGGAGTTGAACTGGAGATTCCAGGAATGATCCAAGGTAGGGTAACTTGCTGCTGTAAAAAAAACAAACAACCAGACTAACCCCCTTGGCCTACCTAAGTGATCTTCCCACAAAGATGATCAAGGAAATGAGTACTTTCAAAAACACCCACACCTCTATTTCTGTGCTTTCCAGAAGTGCTGAGCAATTATGTGTAGGCAGCCAAGAGCCTTGAAAAAAGAAATGCTGCATGCAGGTCAGTGCTCTCATTCTCCATCTGCACAATGTAAATAACCCAGTATTGTCAAATATCTAATAGCTTCACAAAATCTGTTCAGCAGGCCTGGAAATGAAGAACTTTTAAACTTTTTGAAACATCTAAACTAATTTTAAATTGTCAGCTGGTAGAAGGCTCTCCCTCAAGAGATGAGAGAGAACAGGTATATATATCTAGGTGGATATTATTAGGTTTGTGCTTGTTTTGGTCAGGAGGAGTCAATAAGGTTCAGAAACCAGCATGCTCCCATACCATCTAGGATTAACATATACTACAGAATGATTCATAGTACTGCACAGAAATAATGTTTCTTTGCCCAATACCTTTGGCTCTCAGCACTAGTCATAAAAACATAAGCACTCTTCCTCTGAAATAGAAGCTTGGCAGTGCATAGGGTTCCCTGCTTCTTGTTAGCATCTCATCTATGCTAGGAGTGGACAGGGAACCTTTTTATTTTCCCTGTGTACCAGGGGAAGGGGCAGATCAGTCTACCTTTCCATTATCCCATGTACCAGTCATCCTAGTCATAAAGTTTTACACAACGGTGATTTTTCTGCTAAAACTGATCTTGGATGAGTTGAAGCTCAACTATACAAAAGTTTAGTACTTGCTACATAGAAATGTAAACCACCAGTACTAGAATCCTCCCTGGACTACTACTAAGCTGTTTAAAACTACAAGAAATGCTACTGGAACAAGCAACCCCAAAACAAAACTCAACATTTTAATGCAAAACAAGCCCTGGGCAAAATTAAGTACAGCCTCAGCATTCATTATTCATTACAGGATGCTTATTGCTATGGCTGCAGGTGATCTAGGAACTCCATAGCAGCAGTCTTGAAGCATTTTTATTAAATATTGTATCACTAAAATAATAGTTGCAGGGACTCTTCAAACACAATTTTAATATTTGACAGACTGTCATAATTTTGCAGTCTGAACTTTATAGTTAACTGTCATGACTGTCCTGGTTTCAGCTGGAATACTGTTAATTTTCTTCCTAGTAGCTGGTACATTTATGTCTTTTGGATTTAGGATGAGAACAATGTTGATGACACACTGATGGTTTAGTCATTGCTAAGCAGTTGTTCAGACCAAGTCCAAGACTGTTTAGCTTCTTGTAGTGCTCTGCCAGCAGAGGCTGGGTGTGCATAAGGAGCTGGTGGGGGACACAGCAAAGACAGCTGACTCAAGTGAATCAAAGGATTATTCCACACTTTATGATGTCCTGGCCATTATATAAAATGGGGGCAGCTAGCTGGATGTATTGGGTTGAACTGAGGTGGAGTTAATTCTCCTCGCAGCATCATTCTAGTGCTGTGTTTTTTTTTGCAGCAGTAGTTGATAACACAGCAGTGTTTTGGCTACAGCTGAATCCGGTATCCGAGCTGTGTCCTTTCAACATTTCCCTACCCCAAGAGTGCATTGAAGGGTGGGCAAGATCTTGGGAGGGGACACAACTGAGCCAGCTGACTCAGACTGGCCAAAGAGGTATTCCATACCATATGACGTCAGCTCAGGTATAAGAAGGATGTGAAAGAAGGAAGTTTGGGCATTCGTCCATGGCGTTTATCCTCCCTAGGAACCACCAAGCTTAGAGAGCCTTACTTCCTGAGACCGACCACCGTCCTGCTGATGGGAAGTAGAGACTAACATCTCTCTCTCTGCTTTCTTTGCTTCCGCGCGGTCTATTTGCTGTTTGCTTATTAGTGTTATTAAATTGCTCCTATCTTATCCCCGGCTTCTGTTATATTTTCTTTCCCTTCTTCCCCTGTTCACTTAAGAGGGGGAGTGATAGAGCGGCTTGGTGGGTATCTGGCATCCAGGCCAGAGCCAAACCACCACACTGGAGGATCCTGTGGCTTGGGGATTGTCTGGGCATAAGTCAGTGTGTGGTGAGCAATTGTATTGTGTATCACTTGTTTTGTATATTCTTATTATTATTTCCCCTTCCTTTTAAACTTTATCTCAATCCATGAATTTTAATTCCCCCCCACATATTCTCTCCCCCATCCCAGTGAGGGAGGGGGAGTGAGCAGATACCTGCATGCTGCTTACCTGACATCTGGGATTAAATCTCAACAATGACAAAGATTTTTTTTTTTCAGAAAACTTTGAAAAACTGCAAACCAACCAAACAAAAACCCCAGACCACCACAAAATCCCTCACAGCTTTCCAGCTAAAGGAGCAGGCCTTCTTACAATGCTTTTCCATGCAACTCTGAACTCTGATTGAATAGCTACACTGTGCTACAGGCAGCTCTGAGCAGGGGAAGTGGCAGCACAGCCTGTTCGTGTGTTTGCGCCCTGATAAGAAAATTGAACTTAATCACAAATTGTCTGAATCAAGAATCTATATGGAAACCCTTATTCAAACCAGCAATCTAGCGACAAAGTATATTGGGAAAAATTCTGCATATCTTACTGTGGTAGTTTCAGGCTATGCCTGGAAAATTTTCTGCAGAGCCTGAGCAGAAAAGTAGTAGAATATAAATAAATTACCATTTGATGTAAAAAGGAAAATAATGCTAAGGTCTAAATGATCCCATTGGACAGATACCTAACATAAAGTTAGTTATGTACACTAACTCCTTTTTTTTCAACTTCCTTTGCTCTAGCAGGCACTAGCTCTAGCTTCTGCTGTCTTTGCTAACCTTGGCTGTGTTCTTTGTTGTGCTTAAGCACTAACAGCAACTCTCTGCCCTTCTTTCTCTTGTCCTGTGTACAGGGGGGAAGGAGGGAGAAGAGGATGAAACTGTTGGTAACCCCCTGGTTTTGCCCAGGGGGGTTCTTGTGCTGTTTATAAATTGCAAATATATGTAAATATTGTATATTTTGTACATATTTAGATAGCAGTTTTGCTTGTAAATATAAGCTTCATTTGCTTTCAACTGAGCTGGTCTGGCAATCTTAAGGGGAATTTTCAACCCACCATACTTACTGCCAGTTAAAAACCACTTTATAGGAGTAGTTATGTTTCTAATGCAAGTTAAGTGGTATCGAAGAGCCTTTATTGACAGTCTCAGTAAAAGAGAAGAAGGAGGCGAGTTTAACGCTTGCATTCAAGACCCAAAGAGCCAGAGCTGCACACAACCTGATATGACAGTTTTCTGGTACCTGGTGACAATCCAGGAACTGCCCTCAGGGTATCTCTGTGATCCTGAGCTGTTTGGTCAGTCAGCTGGGATGCAGGAAACTGACTGCGACATTTCTGCAGTGGAACAACAACAACAAAAAAAACCCAAAACCAAAAAAGAAGAAACTTCCAACCCTCTCATGAAATAGAGTTATTTTCTGCTTTGCCATGTTATCTGCTAAACTTGTCTTCCTTCATTTGGGAAGCATGGATTGCTCTGCAGCTGGGGACTGAACTGAACCTGGCGTGGCTCCATGCTGGAAAAGCACTGTATTCACCGTGGTAGCTGTGACAAGCACTTGTCCTTGTGAGTTAATCTAAGCTCAGGAGACTAATTTGGAGACTCGGCACGGGTAACCATGCATATGCAGAACAGCAAAGCTGTGGGCGGCTTGTTGCATTAGCACATGGTTGGTTTTAGTGTATGTAAAGTGATGCTGAAGCCAGTGAACATACTCTGAGGCCAGAAATAATATCCTAGTGCTGTGTTGCAAGATGGCATCATGTAATGGTGATACTAGTGAGGAGAGAAGAAGGGTTTCCCCCCACCCCCAAGCTAGATGTTTGGGCAGCAACTGCTGTACTGTTGCTTCTGCAAGTGCTGGGAGATCAAAACCTGGGGGTCACCTTCTCTTCCTTTTTTAACAACTGCTATGTTCACTTCCATTCTCATCCTGTTTTGGTGTTAGCATGCTGGGCAGCCGGATAGAGACAGGAGCACAGATTTTAAGCACATTGAATATGTACAGAACGGTGTAGCAACAGCTGCAGCAAGCAATGCCCAAAGCCCGGGCCACTAAGCAGCAGTCCAGAGCATCTGCTCAGTGTCTCCCCTGTGTACCAGGGCTGCTGCAACACCATGGTATTGGAAACAAACAGCCCTCTTCACTGACTGAGAGGCTGGTGCTTCCAGAAAGCCATGCCTGGCCTGAGGGAGGACTAAAGTAACCCAGTATAGGTCTGAAAGAGGATGTTTGTGCCAGTATCTGATTCCTCTCCTTAATGCGTGCCTGCTTGCTTAAGGGCAGGTTCTCTCCCTGGGCTTGTGCACCCTGCTTGGGAAACTGTAGGTCAGTGTCTGTGGTGAAAACTAAGGTCTGAGATCGCTGAAATGAGAATGTCTGTGAACATACCAGTTGGACTCTCTGGAAGACTGTTTTAGTAGAACCGAATAAGGTGTCCTTTAAGCAGAAGCTCAGCTGCTGCATCAGACAAATGATAATGTAGATTTATTTATAAAACATACAAACCTACTGTGCCTTTACTCTCCATCCTGCAGTTCTCAGTAGCTGAGTTATGCTGTTTCCTAGATGAATTATAAAACTCTTACCCACTTCAGAACTGGAGCTGCTGGAGTGGCCCTTGACCAGTGGTGATCCTGCTCTCCCTCTGCCAGCTTGGGAAATTGCCTCACCAGCCGTGGGGCTTGTTCAGACCACTGAACTGTCAGAAAACTAACTTAGGAAACTTTTTAAGGCTTATTCTATATGCACACATTCATTTACTGCTGGGAAAGGTACCATTTCCCTGTCCCTTGGGAGGGTGTTGCCTGACCAGGATGTGGGTGCCAGCACAAAGTGAATGTGAAAGAGAATATGCCAAGACTCATAAAACCCACCCTTTTCCCCAAACGATGGGACTCCATACTGAAGCAGTGTAAGGATTTTGGACTGTGATGTATATGCTGGTGTAATAAAAATTCTTGAGAATGAAAGGTGAAATTAGACATCTTTAAAATCAGAGGAAAAATTCTGCTGGATACTAGAAAGGTTTTTCACCATAAAGCCTAAAGGTGTCCATTAAACTATCAGGACCTTTATACCTTGTGTCCTTATAAATTAACAGCAATTTGCTTGTGCACATTTTTAATTTGTTTCCTGTTGGTCTGGAGAAATACCAAGATGCATAAGCTAGGTACATGCTTGCTTGGTTTTTGCTTTTTTCTTTAACTGATGAGAAAGCAAATGCTGAAAGCTGATTTCCCTGGCCAATACCAGGAAGTGCTTTCTAATCCAGCAACACATTAAAAGAGGAAGTAGCTCTTAACCTTTTTTCTCTTTAAGTCTTGAACATGTAGTTATCAAATGATGCAGAAACCTGCATGGCTGTCTTAGGCATTCTGAACCCTGGTGCTCTTACAAACCAATAGTTTTCCCAGAGTCTCTTGTTCTTCTGGATAAGCCATGCTTATCCACATGAGGTTTTTATTTATTTGCCTGTGTTGCAGCTTGGTGCCATCTAGAAAATGTGGTCATTGTTTATAGATGGGTTTTTTTGGTGAAACTAAAATTTAAAGTTGGCTCATCCAGTGCGGTGTAGAACTGAAGGTCTTCTAGTCTCAGCTTCTTGGAGCCTGTGGTGACAATGCAAATGTGAAAACTTTTTGCAGGGTTTGAAATGTTGATCATATTGGTATTATATAGGACATTGGGGACACAAGAGTCATTTGGCATCGGCTTTGCATTGGCATATTTATATTCACATTTTTCTATTTTAGATTGTGTAGGAATAGGATCAGGAAATGGATATTTAAACATTACTTGCCAAAAGCAACGACAACTGAAACAGATGACATGACTCTTTAGAGAAATTATGTACAAGCAGGGGAAGAAAGGAGTGAAGGAGAAAAACAGTTTACATGTCAGTTTTGTGAACTTCAGGACATAAAGACCAGAAAGCACAGTGAGAAGCAATCTGAAACAGTCAGCAGCATTACTTTATTGTGAGAAGTGATGATGATAAACTTGGCAAAGACGATGAGAAACTCTGTGGTGCAAAAGATCACAGTTCAGAGTTATCAGGTTCACTGGACTGAAATCAGAACTTAAACTGGATGCCAGTAGAATCAGACACTTTGGCTCCACAGAAGAAAACTGGGCAAGAATAAAGATTTTTTTATCCAAATGCCATGGCTCCAGTCCCTGGCTCTGGGAAAAAAAAACATGCACAAGGGCTTGGTTATTGTTTTCCCTGAAGATGTATTGTACAACTTGATAAAGCACCAGAAACTGCATTTACTTATTAGGGTATTTAGAATAGGGCAAAGCATTAGGCTAAAGATAGGAGCCTGGTCTGGAACAACCTTTTCAGTCACTGCTTTCTACCCTGGCCCAAGAAGATATACCATCATGATCCTTTCATAATTTGCTGTATAATTAGTTAGATTTTTGCTTGCTCTGCTCCTGTTAGTAGGCTGTTTCAAAACTTCTCTAAGAAGAAACCTTATTTCTTCTTTAGACCTCCTTGAAGAATATTTTTTAGCCCAGTATCTTGTGTTTTTGGTATTACAATTTAGAATCATAGAGTGGTTTGGGTTGGAAGAGACCTCCAAAGGTCATCTAGTCCAACCCGCCTGCAGTCAGCAGGGACATCCTCTACTAGAGCAGGTTGCTTAAAGCTCTGTTGAGCCTCACCTTCAATATCTCCCTGGACAGGGCCTCAACCAAATCTCTGGGCAACCGGTTCCAGTGCTGCACCAAACCTCCTGGTGCAGAACTTGTTCTTAACATCCAACCTAAATCTCCTTTTCTCTCATTTCAAACTGTTGTCCCTCATCCTGTCACTGCAGGCCTTTGGAAAGAGTCCCTCTGCAGCCTTCTTGTAGCCCACGTTCAGGTACTGGAAGGCTGCTGTTAGGTCTCCCCAGAGTCCTCTCTTCTCCAGGCTGAACAACCCCAGCTCCCTCAGCCTGTCCTTGTAGCAGAGGTGCTCCAGCCCCCTGATCACTTTCATAGCTCTCCTCAGGACCTGCTCCATCACATCCATGTCCTTCCTGTGTTGAGGGCTCCAGAGCTGGATGCAGTACTCCATAACTTCAAGGGTAGTTGGGTAACTGTGATCAGCTGCACTCACAGCCTTTGTTTTCCTAAACTAGATGAAGCACTTCCTTCTTTCTACTAGAAATATCTCTCCTGATGTGAGGCTTTTCTTTTTTTCTTTTTGACTCCCTTCTATATTGGTCTTTAAAGTTCATATCAGGTTCTGTGCTTATGCCTAAAATACTTTTGGAAATGGTTATCCCCTGGCTACTTCTGAAGTCCTTTCCTTAAAGTCTGCCCTTTTGAAATAAAGATCATAGTTATGGACCAACTTTTGTTTCTTTCTCTGTGTAACTAAACTGGATGCAAGTTCTGATACTTAATTCAAATTCATTTTGCATGTGTAACTCTCCTGTAATATAAATTTTAAAAGTCTATAAGAGCCTTGTTTGTTGGCCCAATAGTTATTTCATCAATCTGTCAGCTGCCATGCTCATGAATAACTTTGTCAAATCATTATTTAATATGAGCAAAATTAAAACTGATCACTATAGAATTCCTGTTAGTGTCCAACTTTCTAATAAGAGATTGGGTTTCAAGAGCAGGTTTTTGGAGTGGCCTCTCTGTAACACCTTCTCATACTTCTTCCATATTTTAAACAAAACTTTCCATTTCATCTATGTTGTCCTTCCTCATTTCATTACAGTTAATACATAACTGATAAAGAATGCTACTTCTCTGCAATATTTTTTCTTAAATATGTTTTCTTTCTTAAACATCTTTTCTTTCTTAAACAATAGCTGTGGGTACCTGGATTTGGTTTAGGGTGACGGGTTCCCTTCATTTTGAGTGTCTGCATTCCGTTATTCATTAGCAAGTTTATCTCTTCATTTTTCTGTTCAAGTTCCTTGTATTATACCAATGTCAGCAAGGGCAGGCATCCCTTTTAAGCTACACAGAAACTTTATATAGAAACTTGGATGTTTAATACCTGGTTGCCATGATTCCAGAACTTTATACACTCATGTGGGTAAGTCAAATGCATCATGTCTCTGAGCGAAGAGCTTATGCATGTGCGTGTTGGCTTGAATTACTCCCCAACTAATTTGAGAGAATTGCCCCCCCAAAATAAAATTGCCAGACCAGCTCAGTGGGACAGAAGCAAATGAAGTTCTATCTACAAGCAAAACTACAATCTAGGAATATGAAATGCAATGAATATGTACAAAATAGACAATATTTACATGTATTTACAATTTATAAATGCAAGAACCCCCTGGACAAAACCAGGGGGTTACTCACAGCTTCCCCCTCTCCCCCAACCAGAGAAGGGAAAGAGAAAGAGGAGTAGCTTGTTAGTATTTAGCGACAACAAAGAACCACAGCCAAAGTCAGCAAGCCAGCAGAAGCACCAGCTAGCATCTGCTAGAGCAAAGAAAGAGCAAAAGTTAGTTTACACAACTAACTTTATGTTAGTTACCAGGCCAATATCAGACCTTATCATTATTTTCCCTTTACATCCAATGGTAATTTATTTACATTCCACCACTTTCTACTCAATCTGTGGAAAATTTCCTAGGCATCAGCCTCAAACTGCCACAAGGTGCAAAAACTTATTTATGCAAGTGAAGTAGTTAGGTCAGGCCTCCAGCTAGCACTGTTAATCTTGTCATATGATCAGAGCTGGCTTTAAAATGACCCGGTGTAGTGGAAGGTGTCCCTGCCCATGGTGGGGGGCACTGGAACTAGATAATCTTCAAGGTCCCTTCCAAACCAAACCATTCTATGATTCTATGAAAAATCCTAACTGTGATAATCAGGCATTTTATAATACTGGCCCTGTGGAAGAACCCATTGAACAACAAAAAGACTGCAGAAGGGTGGTTTGTTACCTAAATTCCATTGAGCTGGAAGAAGCTGGTTTTCAGACAAAATAAGCAATCATTCATGATAATGTTTGACACTGGTCTGGAATACCAAGGCAGAAATGGCACTAATATGGTCTGCAGTTGCCAACAGCTTGCTCAGTGCTATGCAGTGGATTGTTTAATCTTCCAGTTCTTAGTTTTCTGCCTGGGAAATACATAACAGTATTTGGCTTTCTCATAATAGTAGCATGTTGGGATTTGTTTCTGTAGGCTGCTGAATTCAGCAGTTGAGGAGCTTCATAAATTAGGCATTCTAGATGTGAATTGCAATCCAGAATCCTCCTTTGGGACTCCTTTGAAGGCAAGTACATTGAGACATTTTCACTTGGATTATTGTACGGCAAAACTAAAATATTGGGCAGTTTAACTATTTTAGCATTTTCAATATATCCTGTCTCTTTCAGAGCCTATTGTTCTTGACAAGTTGATCAGAAAGTTGGGGTTTGAAGTGCAGACTCTTCCTCATCACAATCGTTCAGGGATATTCCAGTTTTGTTTTTGTTTTTGTTTTGTTTTTTTCTCACATGATTGTGTACTCTGAGACTAATGGCAGGTTGAAGGTGGAACTGCTATGCAGTGGTAGAAATCTCTTGGAAAATATCTGATATATTAGTTTATATCAACCCATGAGGACTATGATTCATGCTGTTCCTGGTTTTCCTCATCATGGCGGTCAGCCTCATATCTTCTAATCAACTGGGTAGAAAGGTTTTAAAGTCTCAGGCATCATATGAAGCAGAGAAAAAACAATCTCTGAGGCTGCCTGGCAAAATAGCCTTTTTTTGGTCAGTGGGGGAGCAAGAACAAGGTATGGAAATCATGCTGAGGTTTTTCTGGTTTTCTGGGGTTTTTTTGGTTGTGTGATTTTTGTGTGTGTGTGTGTGTTTTATATGTTTGTATGTTTACCTTGGGCTGGGGAGAAGAAAGGCAGTGGCATAGCCTTTGCCTATGCTCCATTTTGCTTAATAAAGCTTTATAAACCTGTAATATACCTCCTTATCCTAGACTGCAAGAGCAAACTGACATGGTCCTAAACTTGCCCTTGTGGACTGCTCATGTCTAACTGTTAGGAGCCAGGTTCACTTCTTAGTTTTAGTAAGTGTGACTAATCTGAGCCACTATCTTGATTATCTGAGCTAGTGTAGCAAGATTTGTAGCAAAGTTTTGCCAAGCACAAGAAACTGCCAGCCACTCCAAGAGCACATGAAGTGCTTTGGAAGAGAAAAATTTAAGCCAGTTGCTAAAGGTAAGATTTTAAAAGTGCAGCAATCTAGATGAATGGGAATACTGGAAATATTCTTGAAAATACTTTTGCATATCCTTAACCTTAAGCATAAACTTAATTCCTTTAACTTCAGTGGGACTACATATATTTCCAAAGGGAACCACCTGTGTGTTTGAGAAGATCAAGCTACTAAGCTTCTCTCCATGCTGAATTTTATCCTGCGACTGTGTTTTTGCGTGTCATGCTGCAAATTTACCCTGAAGCTTGCCATAAAGTCAATGCTTTTAAAGAGTACATTTGAACAGCTCCAGTAGAGTCTCAAGGCAGTTATAATGGTGTGATTTACAGCATACTGTTGAATTAGAGGAGTATTTGAAAGGGGGTTTATGGTAAAATAATGTAGACAGTGATTTAGGGCACGGATTGTAGCCATAAGTATGGGCAAAACAGAAGATTTTATTGCAGCAAACAGCTCATGCCTTCTGAGGGGGAAAAAAAAAAACAGAAGTAGAAAATTTGGAGATTGTCATCTTGGCTAAGTATATCTGTCAACTAAAAATACTGGTCAACACATGGCTTTTCAAAGTAAAGATGACTTTCAACAACATTTTGTGTAACCAGCACTGGATAGAATCATCAATGAGCTGGAACAAGGATTTGGAAAAGAGAGCCATGAAATCAATAAACCAGCTGGGACAACGAGTCCAAGAAATAGACACTTCTTGGAAAATGACAGAGCATTCTGGCAATAAGTGTTACAAATGAGAGTAGATACGAGCATTTTGCCAAATTCTTCAACAATACTGTGATAGCTCCCGAGCAGACACATGCCTTGACCTGATTAGTAAACATTTGGGTTTTATACAAAAATGCAGAAACTAAATCTTAAAATAATAATTTCAAAGCTTTTTTAGAACTCTCCAGATCACTCTCAGTATTGTTTTCCTAATTTCTTATTGGAAGCTTAACATGCAAAGCCAAAACATCAGCTGGCATAAATTACCTGACTTTTGTGAAGATGGACTGATGTTAATCATCTGGGGCATAATCTGTCTCCTTTGGCAAGTCTGTTCCCCGCCTTTAAACACAGTCTGCTATTTCTGATTTAAGTGGATTTTAAAAAACTTGAGGCTGTTCTGAAAAATGGAAACACATTATCAACATTACAAATGGATGCAAAAAAACCGGTCACATATACAAACTATGGATATGTATGTATACACATAGACAAAAAGAGCACAAAAGGAGCTTCCTGTTACAGTATCACAGTATCACAGTATCGCCAAGGTTGGAAGAGACATTGAGGATCATCAAGTCCAACCTGTCACCACAGACCTCATGACTAGACCATGGCACCAAGTGCCACGTCCAACCTCCTCTTGAACACCTGGAGGGATGGTGACTCCACCACCTCCCTGGGCAGCCCATTCCAATGACTAATGACTCTCTCGGTGAAGAACTTTCTCCTCACCTCGAGCCTAAACTTCCCCTGGCGCAGCTTGAGACTGTGTCCCCTTGTTCTGGTGCTGGTTGCCTGGGAGAAGAGACCAACCCCTTCCTGGCTACAACCACCTTTCAGGTAGTTGTAGAGGGCAATGAGGTCACCCCTGAGCCTCCTCTTCTCCAGGTTGCTGCACAGGGGAGCATTCCTCAGTGCCTGAAGGGGCAATAGAATCATAGAATCATAGAATTGTCAGGGTTGGAAGGGACGTCAAGGATCATCTAGTTCCAACCCCCCTGCCATGGACAGGGACACCTCACGCTAGATCAGGCTGCTCAAAACCAAATCCATCCTAGCCTTAAAAACCTCCAGGGATGAGGCTTCTACCACCTCTCTGAGCAACCTGTTCCAGTGTCTCACCACCCTCATGGTGAAGAATTTCTTTCTAACATCCAATCTGAATCTACCCACTTCTAGTTTGGCTCCATTTCCCCTAATCCTATCATTGCCTGGCAACCTAAAAAGTCCCTCCCCAGCTTTCTTGTAGGCCCCCTGCAGATCCTGAAAGACCACAATAAGGTCTCTTTGGAGCCTTCTCTTCTCCAGACTGAATAGTCCCAACTCTCTCAGTCTGTCCTCATAGGAGAGGAGCTCAGGCCTCTAATCATCCTTCTACATGGAAAAGGTGTTTCTGTACCTAACTTTGTGTTTGTTTTACTCTAATTTTATTACAAACAGCTGATTGTGTAGTTGGCAAACTTATCACTTGGCTTGTTAGGGATTTTTTGTTGTTGTTTTGTGCTGGGGTTTTTTGGTGGGTTTTAGTTTGGGTGTTTTGTTTTTTTGTTTGGTTTTTTTTTTTTTAATGCTAACACTTGGAAAACAATCAGTGATGATCCCTGATGTGAACTTGGGCTGCGATTCCCTGCTGACAGAATCTGATCAGACAGCTTCACCCATGAAAAAGATTACAGATTCACTCTTACGTTTTGAAGTCCTAGTGTAAAACCTTTCTGGATTCACTGGGAAAGGCAGCACTGCTCTTTCTAACAGCAGCTTCATGAGTGAAGTTGAACACTCCCCAGGACTGTGAGCATACAGTGGACAAAAACTGCCATGGGACAAATGCCGAGGACAGAAAGGTCTACTCAATGAAATGATGCATGAAATATGAAGAGGGAGGCTGTTTGGCAGCTTCATTAGGAGGCCAGGGAAAGCATTATGAACACCAAGAAAGGATGAAGGCAACTGTGTCTTGGAAATTTGACAAAGAGACCTTTGTGTTCTGCTCCCTTGTTTGGTTTAGCATCGTCACACTTATCTCTCTTCCCGGAAAAGGTTTTCAGACACAGCAGAAGACCTTGTGTTTCTGTTTGGATGGATGTACAGGTCTCCTTCATTCCCCTACCCCTGACACACTGAATCAGTCTCCTGCTGGATCCACATGGATTCACACAAACTATGGGAATGGATGGAGAGAGCAATCCTGCTCTTGTTTCAGCAGGCTGGATATTCGGCCAGACATTTCAAGATCAATTATTCTCAAATTTGAGTTTATATACAAGCTGGGGAATGAAAGATTTTGAAAGACTGAATGAGAGACTTATTTATTTATTTAGTTTAAATGGGAAAATGCAACTTTATGCCATCACTCAAGACTTTATCTGATATCTGTGGCTTGTTCCAACACTGGGAGAGTTGATGGCAGGAGCACAGAAGATGGAGCTGATGAGTAAGTGGCAACAGAACTGCACAGAGCACTAGAAAATGAAGACAGAAAACTACCTGTAAAAAAGGAAAAACAATGAAACAATGACAACACAAAAATGTGGAAGGAAAAAAGCGTGTCAAGGAAAATTATTTTGACAATATTTGAGAAAATACCAGAATTGACAAGGTGGAGCTGAGTGCAGTCAGATCAAAATGCCTTCTCTGAAGGAAAAATTTCACAAAAGGTTTAGTAATATAAACTTTTTACCCAAAAAATGATCACAGAAAACAAGAAAATGTCTTTTGAAATGATGCTAATTGACATTCTCAGGGTAATTTATCAACATTGCAGACAGACAGAACAATCACAGATTGTAACTGTTTCAAAGACACAAATGAATAAGCTGTAAAATCAAAAAAAATGCTAATGCATTTTTAAGGTAAATTAATCAGAATGCATTGAAGATATTTTTCTACTGCTGTGACTAATCCAGTATTGTTGTTTGTCATATAAAAGTATACCATTTCATACAGAAAAAAGAAAGTGCAACTCTTTTCTTGGAGATCACTGAGAAATTTCCCACTACTAGTACTTATCCTATAGGACCCTTTGCCTTATTTCTCAAGCACCTGATAGCTCCATGATGTTTCTGCAGAGGCAAATATATATTAGATGATGAAGACAGCAAATGAAGAAAATTTCCTTGCAGGTTGCAGGTTAGACAGTGCTTGACCTAGTTGTTTAGGATACTGTTTGCTTTGCAGTCCAGCTGCAGGAAAAATGTTTTCAATACAGCTTCTTCCAAAGCTGTGAGGAGACTGTAGAGTTTTGTTTGATGGTATCAAGAAAAAGATTATCTGTTGGCAGATATTTGCATGGCTTCATTCTGCAAATGCCTTCTCTTAGAAGCTTAACTGTGAACACAGTCACCACGAAATGGGGGAGGGAATTGCCTGAATTCCCTTGCTTGTCCCTAACTAATTCAACTGTTTTCCATATGGATAGTTATGTTAGCTGCAGGATGAGTTCAGCAGAAGAGTGGCTGTAACAGCAGAACTCTGCACTGCCACACTTTAGCATTTTTTTCAAGCTGCACATATTTCACTTGTGGTGTAATACAGCAGATGTGCTGGAGGGATGCTGATTTGTTTCCTGCATTGAAGGTAGTCTGAACCAATTCTTCTGCTGCAGGCAGCAAAAATCTGCAAATACTTGGTCTGGGTAATACAGTGAGATTTGCTTTCTTTGTTTTTGAATGGATCCAAAAGAAAATATGTTAGATAAATCCCTTTGAGCTTACTGGCAGTAGGTGACTGTGTTCCTTTGCTGTATAACTACGTGATCAAAGAAAACTCACTATATGGAGAGTGCCCAGGTTTGTGGAAAATACTGGCAGACTTCCTCAGCAGGCCAGAAATTATCTTACAACAAAGTATAGCTGATGCAGAGGGTCCAGAGGAAGGCCACAAAAATGAGGTTGGAGCACCTCTGCTACAAGGACAGGCTGAGGGATTTGTGGGTGTTCAGCCTGGAGAAGAGGAGGCTCTCAGGAGACCTAATAGCAGCCTTCCAGTACCTGAAGGGGCAACGGCTTCAAACTAGAGAAGAGCAGATTTAGATTGGATGTTAGGAACAGGTTCTTTACTATGAGTGTGGTGGAACACTGGAACAAGTTGCCCAGGCAGGTGGTTGGTGCCCCATCCCTGGAGATATTCAAAGTGGGGCTCAACAGGGCTCTGGGCAGCCTGATTTGGTTGAGGATGCCCCTGCTGACTGAAGAGGGGTTTGGATTGGATGACCTTTGGAGCTCCCTTCCAACCCAGACCATTCTATGATTCTATGATTACTTCAGCAAATTATTTCTCTGGGTTACTGCTGTTACAAGTTGATGACCACATGATGAGAAATGAGAATTTGTCACTTAAACAGAGGCAGTCTCCTGAAAAGAGCAGAGGGAATCTTGAGCATTTGGGTAAGCTGGTGGGCACTACAATTACACTTTTCCAAGCCGCTCTTACTGTGTCCGTTATAAAAACAGCTTCTGTGACGTCAGTAGATTGCTAGCACACTTTGTACTGTACATAATGTTAATGCATTCTGTTGATGGCAAGCCTGAAAATAAATGGCGTCACATCAGCATCACAGTATACCATGCCTCCAGGCTGAGTTAGATTGTTAAAGGGGTCATACAGTTCAGTACAGGTGCTATTCACTTAACTAGGGTCTGGAAATACCCACAGTAAACCTACAAGGTAACAAAGAAAGGATGTAGTTATTTATTTATTTGTTTGTTTGTTTGTTTGTTTTAATGACCTGTGTTAAATTAGAAATTAGACCTAATTGCTGTCCCGAACTTATACACTGAAGAAATTCCTTTTGCAAGATTCTGCCTGTATTTTGTAACACATTTGAAGAACTCTCATATGGATTGGATCTCCTGAGTCTGCTAGTGGCTGACATATGTTCTGTGAAAGAGAAATATGACATATTGTTTTGCAAAACTGTTCCCTGTGTCTTGCCAAGCTCACTATACATTATTTGAGGGGGGAGAGAATATGTTGTGCAAAATATTTTGTAATGTAGTAAAAAATGTGGAAGAAATGATTGTGACTGATTGTGTCAGTAATGGATATGCTTATGCTAAGTGTAAATCCTGGTACCAGGAATATTTATTAAGCTCTCCAAATTGTTTCCCTTTGGCAAGTTTCAGACTGACTGGTTTGTACTCTGTGGAACAGGCCCAGCCCTGATTAACATGTATAAATTGAATATTAATAATAAATACCAGATGAGATGAGCAAACTCAATGATAACAACTTTCACAAAGCTGTTTGAAATGCGCATCAGCAATGCTATGTCATAGAAGCCTGGAAAGTGAATACCATGTTTAACAGCTGGCATCAAAGACACTTAGGAGATAATAGACAAGAAAGAACATATCCTTGGACTATTTGATATAGTACAATGTGTAATGTGTAAAAGATCCTTGAAGGATTGGTTTGATTTGTTTTTCAGGAGACTGTGTCCAGTTCTGGGCCCCTCAGTTCAAGAAAGATATTGATTTGCTTGAATGTGTCCAGGGAAGGGCAACAAAGCTGGTGAGGGGTCTGGAGCATAAGACCTGTGAGGAGAGACTGAGGGAGCTGGGGGTGTTTAGACTGGAGAAGAGTAGGCTCAGGGGAGACCTTATTGCTCTCTACAGCTACCTGAAGGGTGGTTGTAGACATGTGGGGATTGGTCTCTTCTCCAGGGCAACCAGCACCAGAACAAGTGGACACAGTCTCAAGCTGTGCAGGGGGAAGTTTAGGCTCGATCTTAGAAAGAAGTTCTTCACAGAAAGAGAGATTGCCCTTTGGAATGGGCTGCCCAGGGAGGTGGTGTGGGTCAACATCCCCAGAGGTGTTTAAGAAAAGTCTGAATGAGGCACTTAGTGCAATGGTCTAGTTGATTAGATAGGGTTGGGTCATCAGTTGGGCTTGATCTTGGAGGTCTCTTCCAACCTGGTTGATTCTGTGTGCTTCTGTGTGAAGTAAAGGAGTGGATCCTTCAAAGTGAGGATTTCAAGACAATTATATTTTTATATTGTCCATCAGATTTTGTTTCAGTATTTAGATAGAAACATTCAGAGATTAACTGCTTCAAAAAGTGTTAACGAATGGGATGTAGAGGTCCCTACTTCTTCAGGATCAAGACCAAATATAGGACTTAGAATGGTGTTGATGCCTCAAGATTTTGTCTTGGAGGCTCAGTCTCATCACGTCAATCTACTTGTCCTGTCAACTGTAGTTGCACCATAGCTTTAGTTCTGTTTCCTGCTTATGCTAGAGTGTGCACAATGGGGTTTGTACTTGGTATCACACAATGTGTTTGCAGGTATTTGGAGCCTAAATGTTCTATGTGCAAAACAGAACTGTTTAGTTCTGCTGAATTTGAATGCTCTTTATCACAGGCCCTGGCTTTCATACAGAACTTCAAATACCCTGATATCTGCTAGAAACGTAACAGGACCATGCACTACCAGTCCACGTTTATGGAATGCATTGAAAACATTTTGTTGAAGCAGATGATCAATGAACTCATTAGAGGAGACGTTCTGCTGGATCTGCTACTGGCAAATGAGGAACAACTAGGTGAAAAGATGAAGGTCAAAGGCAGCCCTGGCTGCAATGACTGTAAGATGTGCTAAGTTCCCATGGAAGAGAGACCTGGAGGGAAAAGGGGCTCAGGAGAGTAACTTAATTTTCAAGAACAACCTCCTTGAAGCATAAAAGTAGTCTATCACAATATGCAGAAAACAAAGCAAGCATAGCAGAATACCAACATGGTTGAAGAGCATGTTCCTGACCAAAGTCAGATGCAGAAAGGAAGCACACTGAAGGTGGGAGTGATGGCTGCTGGAGGAATACAGAGGCATTGCTTGAGTGTGCAGAGAAGAAACTGCAAAATCCAAAGCCCAGTTGAGCTGAAATTAGTAAAGGATGTGATGGCCAACAAGAAGGGTTTTTTCTTGCATATGTCTGAAAACAGTGATCAGTTATCACCCAGCAAGTCTGTCGTGACAAGGCAGGTTCAAGGTCAAGTCAGGAAATCAAGTCAGCAGGTCAGGATCAGAGCCAGAATCAGGGAGGTGCAAGACAGCACAGCTGCAGCATGGCTTAGGCAGGGGCTAAGCATGGCTTGAAAGCAGCTCCCAAGGGACAGAGAGGCAGGCAGGTCCTTGCTGGGGCTGCCTCTGGCTTTCTTACCAACAAACAGCTCAGTTCAGCATAAAAAGGCTGACCTTGAACTCAGTCAACTAAACTCCTGAACCAACTAAAATCCTGGAACGGCAAGTTCACTTGAGGCCCTGATACAATACAGGCTGGAGATTCACTGCCCAGAAAGCACTACTGCAGAACAAAACCCTGAGGGGACCTGGTAGCCAGTGAGGTGAATTTAAGTCAGTAACATGCCCTTGCCACAAAAAAAAAAAAAGCCAGCCACACTCCAGGCCCTATTGGGATGCAGAGGAGACAGAACCAGACTTTTCTCAGAGATGCATGGTGGAAGGAGCAGAGGCAGTAAAGATGAGCTGGATAATGAGAACTGCTGTCTCAATAGAGTAATTTATTTTTTGCTGTGATGCTCAAATACTGTAATGAGCAGGTTGCTCAGAAAGGCTGTAGTATCCTCTGTCCTTGGAGATACTCGGAACCAACTTGCATGAAGCCATGAGTGGCCTGCTCTGCCATACCTACTCTAAGCAGGAAGCTGGGTGAGGTGACCTCTGGAGGTTCCTTCCTACCTGTGTGACATCATGTGGCAGCAAGGTACTTTGGTGCACTGTCAGAAGGCAAGTCCTAGGACAGCACACAGAGTTTTACACTTAGCCACACTTCTAATTCTCAGGAACACGTATGCGTTGTTCTGCTCCAACATCTGTTAATAATATAACAGAGTATGAAGCAAAATGACTTTCTAATGGAACTACTGAGAAAAGCAACAGATGGAGAAATCTGTGCAAAATAAATAATATCAGTATGACTTAATTTCTGTGTTTGCCTGGGACTCAGAGAACAAAATGGCCTGATCCCATGGCAGACTTACAGCAACATTTGAGAACTGCTAAGGACCCTGTTCTCGCTCACACCAGTGAGGAATGAAGCCCTGAAATAAAATGGTGAGGTAGCTGCACAGAGTAGTCTTTCTGAACTCTCTGAAGCACATCACCTTAAATGGCACATAGTATGGTGCCCTATCACACTTCTGCTCTTAAACTGGATCTACAGCTCCAGTGGTTAGGGTAGACAGCTGGACTAGCTCCAGTAATTAAAGTAATAGCTGTATAATGCATGGCTGTACTGTCCTAAGGATAGCCCACTGGCCTTGCTTTTCATGAGCTGTCGCTTCCGTCTTCCAATCTAATTCTAGGCAGACATTAAACTCAATACTTTCTTCAGTAAGCATACCAATAATTATGGCAGTTTACTGCATTAGTTAATTTTTGGGGATAATGCTCACATCCGTTGTGCTTAGAATCTCCTAGATTAGTGCCTTGAGTACCTGATCCAGGGATGAGTCAACAATGGCAATTGCATAAAGGGATCTAAACACATCTGTCTGAGCTGTCTGTAGTCATTTAGCACAAAGATGACTAGGTCAATTGTTCTAACACTTCTGAATAAAGAAACCTGCAGAAGCTTTTCAGTGATTTACCCGTTATCTCTTTGCAGAACAAAGCATTACAGTAACAGAATTGTAGGAAGCCTTCCTCAAGAATCTTGTTATACACCTACATTAAGATTCATACTTTGCATAAGGAGAACATTTTTCCTTTATTGAGAACAAATATTATTTATTAGAGAAAATTTGCCTTTCCTAAGAAGAAAGGTTGGCATTACTGAATTATCTGATGCAATTACAAGCAAAGCACTTAGAACAAAACCTGAAGACAAATCTCTAGCCACAGACTCTGGCACTGTGGGGTCCTCATTATGTCAGCTACAATATTAGAATGTGGAACACAAATGCAGGATATTCAGGTCAGGAAATGGTGCAATGCTTTTAAATCTTTTTATTCAAGTAAATATAAAAACACCCCATCTCTATTGGCTATTGGTAAATGAAACACCATTTGCAGAGCTGAGAAACTGTTTCGGGTTTTATAACTAATTTCCATACAAAACATCTCTCAGTATCTACTTGTTCATAATGATGCCATGGCAAATAAACAGCTGGAAACTGCTCTTTTAATATTTAGCATTGTTTGATTTTCTATTTGGAATTTTTTTGGTAGACACAGTACGCAATATCCAAGCCAGCTTATAGACACATTCTCATTTTAATAAAGCTCAGTTCCCAGTTCTATGTAACTTTGGCCTCAGTGCAAGAAGTCCACATTCAGAAAATTAAAACTGTGAAATTTCTGTGGCTGATAACAAAACTCAGTTTCTTACTGCTTTGAATAGAACTTTTTAAAAAATAAATTTTAAATATGTCAAGAAAAATCTTGCTCCATGGTAGTTTTAGTCACCACCAGATTTGTCAGCTAGCCTACAACCTGCAGCATTAACAAAATATACGTTTGAGAAGTCTGAAGAGTATGTCTTTGCCTAAACAGAAGAACTGATTTTATTCATGAAGAAAAGGTTCAATCTGGTAAGAAATTTTTACTTGCAAATGGCTTGAATGAGGTTGGAAGAGACCTTCAAGATCATTGCATCCAACCTATTATCCAACCCACCTAATCAACTAAACCATGCAGCCAAGCACCCTATCAAGTCTCCTCCTGAACACCTCCGATGATGGTGACTCCAACACCTCCCTGGGCAGCCCATTCCAATGGGCAATCACTCTCTCTGTGTAGAACTTCTTCCTAACATCCAGCCTAATCCTCCCCTGGCACAACTTGAGACTGTGTCCTCTTCTTCTGGTGCTGGTTGCCTGGGAGAAGAGACTAACCTCTGCCCGTCTACAACCTCCCTTCAGGTAGATGTAGAGAGCAATAAGGTCTCCCCTGAGCCTCCTCTTCTCCAGGCTAAGCAACCGCAGCTCCATCAGCCTCTCCTCACAGGGCTTGTGTTCCAAACCCCTCACCAACTTTGTGGCCCTTCTCTGTTGCCCTTCTCTCTCCAGCAAGTCAACATCCTTCCTAAACTGAGGGGCCCAGAACTGGACACAGTACTCAAGGTGTGGCCTAACCAGGGCAGTGTACAGGGGCAGAATGACCTCCCTGCTCCTGCTGACCACACTGTTCCTGATGCAGGCCATATGCATATTGAAATGCATATTCAAAGATACTGCCTGACCCTGCTGCTTCACTGAAAAAATCATTCTTAAGAAAACAATTTGCTGGGCTGAAAAAATCTCCACAGTAATCACTATCTGTGGGAAAGAACTGGATATATTCCCTTAATGTTGCCATCACTGTTTCTCACACCTTTCTTGAAGGATTTTTTTTTTAATGCAAAGAAGAGAACAATTTCTTTCTTCAGTCTTTCATTTCCCTGAACTTCCTAACAGTGAGGTCAGTTGCAAGGTGTCTAACTTGCATCTAAACCAAAACTGGGCGAAGATCACCGCTTGTTTTCAAACATTCTTCTGAGTAATCCATACCCCCAGAAAGCATTTGGTGCTTGCAGGCTGGATTTGGGCAGCAGAGATAAAAGGTGGTTTATTCTACTGTTATATTCTGCCAGCTGTCGTGTCTGAATATGTTATAAATCCACACAAATAATTTACTAAATTGTCCATGAATTGAGGTTAGTATGAATGGAAATATTATTTGTCTCTAATTTATAAATTAATTTACATCCAAACTGCTGTTAAGACATGAGGACTGCAAGGATAAAGCAAGTATCTGTCTGGCTTGCAAATATTTCATACTTCATAACTTCTGTAAATTGTGGTGCAAATTGCACTACAAAAGGTATTACAGATCAGACTGTGAGGATTTGCAAATATTACCAATAAACCAAATGCGGAGCTAACACAGTCAGATCGAAATCATGTGAATTTTTGAGGGCCTTAGCTCTTAAAATTCAGTAGTTGGCACTTATATTCATAAATGTTCCCCCAGCTCCTTTATTAAACTTTCAATTAAAGCTGACCTGATTAAGACCTGCTTTCTCGGTCTTGTTGGTAGGACACACTGATTAAAAAGCCTTGGAATCCTCATTCCTATCCAAGCAGAGATGTGTCCCCAGAAATTCACTGATTAATTAATGAGTGGGTTTACCTGTGTGAGTGTGTTTGGCCCGATCAGCTTTTCTATGTAGCATGGTTGAAGGGACAAAGAATGATGCATCCCTGAAATGTAATCATAGTGAGGCATAATCTTCACACTAAAGTCCTACCCAGCCATGTCTATACCTTTTCAAGGTGTCACCTTGGCTCATTTTTTCTTTAAATCATCATCTGTTCTTAAGCAGATGATGTTCTTAAGCATACTAAAAATCATAGAATGGCAGAAACATTCAGGTTGGAAAAGACCCTCAGGATCACCAAGTCCAACCCAGAACCGTACTCCACAAAGTTCACCCCTAAACCATATCCCCAGCCACCACATCCAAACCATCTTTAAACACATCCGGGGTGGTGACTCAACCATCTCCCTGGGCAGCACATTCCAACACGTGACCATTCTTTCTGTGTAAAACTTTTTTCTAATGTCCAGTCTAAACTTACCCAGTTGTAGCTTGAGGCCATTCCCTCTTGTTCTATCACTAATTACCTGGGAGAACAGACAGGCACCAGCCTCTCCACAATGTTCTTTCAGGTAGTTATAGACAGCAATGAGGTCTCCCCTGAGCCTCCTCTTTTCCACACTAACCATCCCCAGCTCCTTCAGTCACTCTATCAGATTTATTCTCCAGGCCCTTCACAGCTTCCTTGCCCTCCTCTGCACTGGCTCCAGTGCCTCCATATCTCTTGTATTGAGGTGCCCAAACCAGGACACAATACTCAAGGTGTGGCCTCACCAGAGCTGAGTACAAAGGGACAGTCACCTCCTTGCTACTGCTCCAGCATTTCTGATACAGGCCAGAATGCCACTGGCTTTCTTGGCCACCTGGGCACATGGCTGGCCCATATTCAGCTGCTTGTTGATTAGAACCTCCAGGTCCCCTTCTGCATGACAGCTTTCCAGCCACAATTCTCCAATGTTCTTAAGCATTCATCTTAAGCTGAATGAGTGACATCAAAAGGTGAAAAAGGATGTTTGGATGGAATCCAAGGAATCAATAAATATGCAGAATATTTGTAGATATGTATTCACTATATATATTTATTTTAAAGGCTTCTCAAAAGAGACCTATTTTAAATGTGACTGTCTTTAAGGATGCTGGATCATGAAATTACCTAATGTAGGTATCTGGTTTTTCTTTAAAGTATTTTCTCTTTTAGGTATTGTCTCATGGCACTGTTACAGCTAAGGAGTTTAATGGAGAAATTGATATTTGTGAGTTTGAGGGTTTTGGAGAACTTTGCATAGGGAGATTCCATTGTCACTCAGTTACAGTCTGGGATGAGTGTGTGTGAGATTCAAACAAGCTGATAAAATAACTTCCAGTCCTATTAAAATGAACCACAAACTCTCAGATCAATATTTCCTTCTATGAGATGCTTTCCAAGTCTGTGAGGTCGGACAAGGTGACTATGTTGTTAGAAGATGTAGATGCTGAGGTAACACAAACCAGCTGTAACTTATTTGAAGGAATAAGAACTAAAAACAATCCCAGTACAGACTCAGTGGGAAGTAAAGGAGTAATTCTTGGTACAAGAATCATGAGAATGTATTCCAAGAAATATTTTGTTATAACCATACAATGTGAAATTGCAGCTTTTTCAATTATGCCATTTTTGACAAACCTGTTGGAGTTCCCAGGGGAGAACATCTTTTCAGCAAGCTCTTCTAACAATGTTATGAAGGAAATCCCTTTACAGGTTTCAGCAGTGTTTAAGAGAAAAGCTACTTTTATTAGTAGCATGTTTTACTAGTAAGTGAAATGTATGTGGCCAAGAAGGACTTCTGTAATACTGAAGATCCTATTTAATTCACAATAAGTGTGCTCCAGCTTATGGAGATGATGAGAACTCTCTTCTGCCTCAGAATTGGGCAGCAAAGAAAAAGAGCCTTGCTGGAGTTAGTTGGGGCAGGAGCTTTAGACCTGTAGAGGTGGATTCAGACAATGATTCTTAACCCCTCTGTTGTTCCATAAAGTCATCTTCATTTGTTGGGTAAATTCTGTTTCCTGCACTTCTTGTGAATCTTCTCAGACAATGCATGCATGCTTGCAGCTTGCATTATGAGGATTAGAATTCTCCCATGCTGAATGCTTAAAACAATACTTGTCTTCAGAGGTTTTGTGCTTTTCCCTTTTCTCTGCCCCTTTTACCTTCTCCCTCCCTGCCAAAACCAAATTGTGTGTACGTAATAGTTTCAGCTTAAGCTAACTGGATTCTCACAAAACTTCTCTTGCTTCACTGCTTCCAAGTGACATGATGTGTGGCCATTTCTTGTCTGTTTCTCATATCCCTTTTTGAGATCCTAACCCTGCTCTGCATCACTTTTATAGACTCAAAGCCACATGGTTTTGATTTGGCAGAGAATAGCAAGATTGCTCCATATTAGAAAGGATGTAAAGGCTTGGGTTTGAATTTTGTTTGGCATTTTTCAACTACATCTCCTGTTGTTTCCATACTGAATTTGGTTGTAAACTAAAACGTGTTCTATACATTTTATGTTGATCCTTGAGATGAGCTGTCTGGTAGCACTTTCACCCACTTCTTACCTGACCCAGATGAAGTAGACTTTTGGGTGTTTTTTCACGTAACCTCTTACAGCAAAGCATTAATCAGTTTGGGAGAAAATGAAGACTTGTAGATCCAATTCAGTTTACATTGAGACCTCTTTTACTGACAGCATGCAGGAGTTGAAAAATGTCTATAAATATCTCTATCAGTTTTAAGGCTCTTTACATTATTACAGTGCTACAAAGATGGCTAATCACTGCTGGCAAAATACCATTAAGACTGAGTAAGAATCTTTAAATTACCTGGGTTTTAGTTGCTTGTATCTATGAAATAAATGTTTATCCCCCATCCTGTGCAAATGCCTTTATAGCAGTCCCTACACTAACCTTTTAGAGAGAACTTAGGCAGAATTCAGCCATTTTCACATTATGCAAATATAAAGAAAAATGCTTTGTGTCTTCTAGATTGCCCAATAGAACAGTTGACTCTGAAAATCCCAAATATAATTTGCTTTATGATTTTCATTTGGAAAGGGAAATCAGAGTCAAGAAAAGCAAACTAGAATTTCCTGGCTTGAGAATACACTAATCTAATCCATTTTCTACATATCTATTAGTTTTTTTTCTTTCAGTTTCTCCTTCTGGCTCAACCCTTTCTCAAGGAAGGGTTGAAAACAAGGCACCAAGAAGTGATTTTAGAACACTAACACCTTTCCTGAAACATTGTCTTTCATTAAAAGCTGCTGTTGTTGCAAAACAGTCTTAAAGACATGAACTAAATGTAACCTGGGCACAGATGTCTGCTTAAGTTTTCACAGAGACTGAAAGAATAGCTCCGAGAGATGTGAGTCTCATCTCAACAGGGTTTTCTCTCATATGCCCTCTATTTTAAATGTGAACTTTTTCTACTCTTCCTGCTCTTCCAGGCAGGAAAGGTTTAGTTACTGTGTTATCAATTTACTCTAGTGACAAGACATGTACTTACTTTGGAAAAGAAACCTTACCTGTTTTTTCTCCAATTACAATAAAATAAATTCCAAGGGACTTACTGTTTGTATCTGCCAAGATAGACACCAATCCTAGAGACTGGCTGGAATTGCAGAGCAGACCAGCCTGATGGGCCACCAGCCTCCTCTTCTGCCTGTAAAAGTGGCAAGCATTAGCAACCACTGGGACAAACAAATTCCCAGTAGACTTATAAAGTATTTAATACAATCCAAAATCCAGGTTCATTGAAATCCTGAAACACCGTATTTTTTTTCACTGTCTGGCACACTTCAAATGGAGCTTCTCCACAAATAAAACATCTCAATATTTGGATAATCATCCAACCTGAATTCACTCTTGCTAAGTTATTGGCCATTTTTTTTCAGCACAGAGTTTCAAATTCTGTTTGCTTTCCAGAGAGATGGAAGGCAGAAGGGAGGTAGAGAGGCAGATGGTACAGGCAAGATTGTGATGGTTTACCTCTCCATGCATGCTTTCCAACATACCTATCTTTACTGGGTGCTGGTGCTGAAGCCCTTTCAGTTCTACAGCATCCCTTTGTGGGGGATGCATCCAGCCTGCCCCAGGCACTGCAGCTGAGCAGCTCTGGTGGCTGCAGCAGGGCCCCTGCCTTGTCCTTCCCATTGCTGCGGACAGGCACCACTCTCCAGTCCTTTAGCTGACTCATCCTATCAGAGAAGTTGAACTTAACAGTGGATGAGTGAAAGCTGCCTGCTTCAAGAACCTCTCATAATACACAAACCCACATATTTGCTAGCTTCTTTTTCTGAAAAACCTCTTGGCTATACCAATCTCATGGTTATGTGTTAAGGATACAAAGCCCCAAGCAATTTCATTTACTTCAGTGGGAGCTGCAAATATTGGTTGTTAAAACACAGCCAAGAATTATTGCAAAATGAAGGCTGGGAAGCTAAGTACTTGAAAACCAAGGAAATCCCAAAGCTAAGGTTCCTGCTGCAATGTTCAGTCATTTTTGCTACACATCTATACCTTTTATTATTATTTAATCTATATCCTGTGAGGTGTGTAGGATGTGTAATGAAGCCAAAACAATATTACTTTGGAAAAGTCAGTATTTGTAATTTCCTGACTTTCAAACCTTTGATTTTTTCAGGCTTGGTAATGCACTAATGCTGTTCTATGTGTTTAATAAACAGTTGGCTTGAAAGTTTGTCTTCTATTTAACTATTGATATGATGATTAGTTTCTGGAGGAAAAGAAGGTTTTTACTTTGGCCCAGAACTGCAGAATCTATTCCATGCATATTTTTCATGGCAGTGATACTATACTAGTGAGGGAAACTTGGTGTAGGTGGAAATTCGGCTGCTCGGTGCCTCTCAGATGAATGAGACTTGGAAGCCTCTCAAGGATGGTGTTATTTTTCCTTCCTTTCCAAACTCACTGGAAACACTCGAGGATGTAAGGCTTTTTACGTGTTGTAATTACGTGTTTACAGGACGCTGCACTTACTCCAGCACCCCACTCCACTGCACCACTTCTCAAAGCAGTTTGGGAGAGTTTAGCATTCGGTAAAAGCTAAATAGATTACCGCAGGTTAAACTAACGTTTATGAGCTTCAGTGTGAAAAAGCTCCATTTTCCTGCTGTACATGAAGAACGTAAAAGAGTGGTTGTGTAAGGTAACACACCGGCTGCACTTTCTGAGGAGCTTTATTTTGCAGGTGATAGTGTCTGTGCCGTAAAACACGACCACTGCCGGTGCTGCCGCACCTATGGGCTGCCCTACCCCACGTACACAAAACCCCTTCCCGGGCCCGGTGTCGGTTCCAGACCGGCTCCCGGGAAGGTGCTCCAGCCGTCCCGGACCTGTCCTGCCGCACCTGCCGCAAAGCACCGGGGTCGTACGCCGCCCCTGACAGGGGCAGGCCCCGCGCTCCCCCACTCGCCTCCGGGCCCTCCCCCGCGGGGCTCAGGTGACACCGGCCCCGACGGCTCCCCAGGCCGCCGCGGAGCTTCCTGGTTCCCAGAAGGTGCCGGAGCCACTGCAACAGGAACTGAGAGACGGGGGGAGGAGGCGGTGCCGCCGCTCCGCTGCAGTCGCGGCCCGAGCCGGGGGAGCGGAGCAGCCATGGGCCGCCGCCTGCCGCCGCCTTCACAGCGCTGAGCCTCCCCAGCCGCCGAAGGGAGAGGGGCCGGCGCTGCCCCCTCGCCCCTGCCGGGCGGGGCGCTTCTCCCTGAGGGGCGTTGGAGCAGCTGCCGGATGCCCGCGATGTGATCATGGACAGCAGGTTCAAGTGAGTGTGTGTGTGTTAGTCGGCGGGGGGCCGCAGCGGGGCCGGCGCGGGCGGGCCGAGCCGAACTCTGCAGCGGGCAGGCAGCGAGTAGGCCTCACAGCCGCCCTGGCCTGCCGGGCGGCAGGGAGGGAGGGGAGGGGAAGCCCACCCGGCGGGAGCGTGCGAGGGGCCGGGCGCACCGTGGCCGCTGAGTGACAGCAGCGGAGCCGGGGCGAGGCAAGGCGGGACCCGCGGTGCGAAAGGAGCGGGACGCGCACAGCGGCAGGGCGGCGCCCCCCGCCCGGCCCGGAGCAGGGGGAGGAGGCGGCTGCAGTGCTCGCGACCGTTCATCTGCCTGTGATCTCCTCCGTCTCTGCTGGCGGCCCTAGCACGCCTGCCCTGGCATCGTCCTCCCGCAGCTCCTGCGACCGCCGGCCTCGCCGGGTCGGAGGCGTCCGTGCCGGGGAGTGGTCGCGGCGGCGGGCGGAGCGGTGGCAGGGAACTGTGAAATGGTGGCAGCTTGTTTCTGAGGCGCCCACCCGGCGTGGCGGGAGCGTGGCCGCAGCCCTGGGGCCCAGCTCCCTGCTTTGGTCGCCAGCCCTCCCTCAGGCCTGGGCAGTACCACTGCCTGCGGCGACCCTGCCTGCAGCAGCAGCTGGTGGGCTGAAGTTTGTAACATTAATCTGTCCAATAATTGCAAGCTTTCTTTTTGCTATTATGGTATGGCAGGTGCAAAAGAGATTTTTAGGTGCTTAGAAGCATTGCTATGCAGCCTTACCTATCAGGAGTGGCCACTTGGTCTTGCTGACACTGGAAGCAAATGATGTTAACTGTGGGCTTCAGGAATTAACAAAAAGCTTTGTGTAAATATATGATGAATGAGCAGGCTGCTACGAGGTAGTTGTAAAGGAAATGAGAGACAGTCTGACAATTCTCAAATTAGTTTGACACATTTTTGACACTTCTAAGTGTAGTGGGATGTGACGAGTAAACTTAGAAGCATTTTTCTGCAAAAGCAGATTTAGAGTGGTATAGTGAAAGACAGAAGGCAGTGTGACTTCAAAGAGCTTTCTTCGTGAGGGTAATTCAGCCAGGAGTTGAGGTGGAAGTCTTCATTCGATGTTTCTAAGACTTTAACAGATTCACATTAAAAAAACAGCATTGTATGCTCTGGGGTTTAGGAAGAAATGGAAAGGGTAAATAGCCTGAGAGTATAAACCCAGTGCCTGAGCTACAGATGGGGAGATGTCACTTCTTTTGAAGGAAGGACTTCTGTGGTTCGCTTTCCTAGGTGACTCAACAAAGCGAAGCCTGATCAGTTTCATTCTGAACCTACCTGCCTGCCAGAAGAACAATGGATGGACTTTAATGCCAGAATAACTCTCCAATATCCTGGATTTAGGCCGTTGTAACTCAGAGCAGAATTTGATCTCCTGCACACAAGATCAGTAGATACAGGGTTTTTCGAGCTAAATGCCTTAAAATACAATGCAAAGAAAGATTGTGATATGGGCAGGTTATGTCTCTGTAACCTGAATTAGATTATAGTTGCATATTTCAGTTGATGGTGGTGCTGTGGTCAGTGAAAGCATGTTTTGAATCAATTAATTTGTGACAGCTGAAATTTTCCCCAGCTTGGCCTTTGGATTTAATGCAAAAACTTTAAAGAAACAGCAGTGTGTTAATTTGCTGTGTGCTTCACTTGAAGCATTCTAGAAACTTTGAATAAAATCTTGGATTTCTTTGTTTGTTTGTAATTTGCCTTAAACTCCAGCTGCCTTTTGGTAGGGGGAGTGGGGGGGCAACCATAGAAAGGGTAAATAGATAATTGATATGGGTGTGGTTATACCACTTGCTTTTCATATAAATAGCAGTATCCTTGGTAGGCAGAGAGAAGAGGGTGGTGTAATAATGGCATTTAGAACTATTTTTAATAAATACTTAGTTTGGGATTAGGTTGAGTGCTAATTGCTGTTGGCATATGCAGTTTGTTATTACCAGGTGTGTATTTACTGAGGAGGTAGAAGAGGCGTTGGCCATCCCTGGGAGCTGACCATGATGGCTAGTGCAGATATGGAGGCTAGTTTGGAGTTGTGTTTGTCCCAAGTTACTGCATTGATGCTTCCTTGCTGAATCGTACCCGAGGCTCGGCCTCTGAAGCCAAAGATCAGTCCCTTGCGAAAGAGGATGCGAAGTGTTCCTCAGCCATGTGGTGGTAATTGTGTGCTCAGTGCCTGAGCTTGTCAAATTTAAATCATCTAATGATAGGCTGTTCCTAAGAAGTAGAAATAAAACCTAACTTTAGGAAAGGCTGCCCACGACTCCATCAATACGTTTCAGTTTTTGTGGTAAGGATTTTAGTATCACTTTCTTGCCAGTTGTCAGGTGTGGTATGCTAAAGTTATGTAAAAGCTTTTTGAGGCAGTGACACTATCAGTGCAATAAATCACACAGGTTTGCTTCTTATTGTTTTTTAAAGGCTGTACAGGAAAATTTCACCTTTTGGTTCATCCTTCAAACTCACTCAATTTCTAATTGGATTTTAATCCATTTAAAAATTAATTCATGTTTTATGCTGTACAAATAGAAGGATACAGTGTGGCAGAAACACTATCTGAGGCACGTATCATTAATCGATTGTGTTTACTTCTTCTAGGGAAAATCCAGAACGTACCTTTGATTTGGTACTGAAAGTAAAATGCCAGGCATCTGAAACTGAAGGTAATATATTGTGCTCTTGATACTTATTTGTGGACATGATGGGTGGAAATAAATAATCTGCATTGTGATACGGCATCATCTTGTTTTGAATTGCAGTTGGATTGGGATTTTATTAGGAAGTGACTATGGATATTTTATTGCCTTTTAAAATTTATTAATGTTAATTAATAGATTAATAGCCAGCAGGTCAAGGGAGGTGATTCTCCCCCTCTACTCCACTCTGGTGAGACCCCACCTTGAGTACTGCGTCCAGTTCTGGAGCCCCTATTGCGGAAAGGATATACATGTGCTTTAACATGTCCAGAGAAGGGCCATGGGGATGATCAGAGGGCTGAAGCACCTCATCTATGGAGACAGACTGATAGCGTTGGGGCTGTTCAGTGTGGAGAGGAGAAGGCTCTGAGGAGACCTTATTGTGGCTTTCCAGTATCTTAAGGGGGCCTACAAGAAATCTAGGGGGAGGGACTCTTTAGGATATTGGGTAGTGATAAGACTAGGGGGAAGGGAGCAAAACTAGAAGGGTAGATTCAGGTTGGATGTTAGGAAGAAGTTCTTCACTGTGAGGGTGGTGAAACCCTGGAATAGGTTGTCCAGGGAGGTGGTGGAAGCCTCATCCCTGGAAGTTTTTAAGGCTAGGCTGGATGTGGTTCCAAGCAGCCTGATCTAGTGTGAGGTGTCCCTGTCCATGGCAGGGAGCTTGGAGCTAGGTGGTCCTTGAGGTCCCTTTCCACCCTGACAATTCTGTAATTCATAGCTGTCATTTTTTTATTGTTGCATTTTCATTTTGGTTATTACAAAAGTAAGTTTTTGTGTGTGTTAAATACTTGCAAAATCTGGATGTGAAATCAGTTCTTAAGTCTTAAAATACTGATTTTGTGTAAATTTTCATTTTAGCAGAACAATTGACTTCTATCAGTGTAATGTCAATTTTGACCAGTGTGATAGTAACAAAAATAGTTTATTTTCTGAGCAACACAAAATAAGTCTCAAACTATTCCCTTAATAAGTCTCAAACTATTTAAAAAAAATCCCAAAATCAGTTAATGTTTCTGTTAATGGTGTCACGGACATATGCCTACTATGCTTATAAATACCATTTTTGCTGAATCTAACTGATAATTCTTTAGATCTTTTCCTGACAATCTCAACAGGCTTTAATAAGCTTTTCTGTACCTGTTGTCCTGTTGTCTTTTGTCTTCTGCCTGCCTTTCATAAGATTGTTCATTTAGTTATGGAATGATATTTTGTTCCTGGTGCGGTCCTTGGGTGTTTTTTCTTTGCCACCAGCCAGCATCCTTCAGTTTATTGCCTGTTTTGTCAGTTTGCTGTTGGTACTGTTGTGGTTCAGGGAATCAAATCTCTGGTGGTTGTTGTGGTTTGTATCATGGCACACTTTACCTTCTGTTCTTTTGCAGGTTTTGCCATAGTAATTTCATAGACAACATGTCTGTGAACTCTGCTTATCTACTTGATTTCTGATCTATTCCTTCATGCTTTGTGCATTTAGTATCTGCCTCCACCTGACATCCCTTCCTGGGGGCCTGTTCATGTTTTGGCTTAGGCCCAGTGTCAACTTGCAGATTTTAGACTAGATAATCCTTTCAGACTGTTGATAATCCTTTCAAGTCTTCATCTTGAAATCTTGAAAAATGCAGATTGTTTCCCCCCTTCTGTGATCAGAACAAGCATCTGTATCCTTTTAATTCCTTTTATCTCCCTTTTGACTTATGATTTGTTTCGCATCTTTCTGCCTCTGCTGCCATGAGAAACCACTTTTTGTTACCTGCATCTGTCTGAATGACTGCCTATGCCTGAATTCTGGTCATTGTCATTTCCCTTGCCACCTTTGGGTGTTTCGTGCTGCTCATCAGTTGTTGTCTATGGAGAGTAGGATCTTTAAGAAATCTTCTTGAACTTTGACCTGAGTTACCATGGAGACTGTCAGTGAGTGCACCCACTTTTTGCTGTTGTCCCTTCTCACTGGTGTGGGTTCAGCCGCTGTTGTTGGGTTGGGCACAGGCAGGAAGGAGATGTGAAAGGAGTAGTGCTGGAGGTGGTGGCATATGACTGGTGAAGAGTTGAGGGGTGTTTTAGCTGACCTGGAGGTTCTGTTTTTTCTTGTGTGAGTCTGCAGGTCAGCACAAGAGTCCCGTTTCACCAATCAGATTGTGCTGGCTGAACATTCCAGTTACCAGCCTGCTCGACTCAGCGACCCATCTGGGATTCATTTTAATTTCTTTCATATTATATCTTATTTAGATAACAAACTCATTTGACATCATATTTACATGTGGTATTATGAGCACAATGATGTTTCACATGAATGTATCTGAATGTTAAAGTTATTTAAAGGAGATTCATAAGGAATGGAAGTGTATTGTCTTCACCACCACTTCAGAAATAGAGCACAACGCTTGTCATGCTAAACAGGGAGCTTTCAAGATTGGTTTATTATAAGGTCTAACAAATTTGACAGTAACCCTGTATTGTGGGTCTTGCCTTTAAATAGATTTTCATGCTAGGATAATCTTTTGAATATATCATACTTGAAAACATGATCCATTCACCTGTTTCTTTGCTCCTGCCTCTTTCTGTCTTATGAAAGAGATTTGTGTTTAAATAGGGGCTTTCTCCCTCGCATCCCATCTGCTCCTTGTGCTTGATCCTGAAGCTGTGTCAGGGCTGAATTTGTGACATCACTGTCACCAGTGTTGCCGTGGAAATATCACAGCCTCAAAATTATGATCTTGCCTGATTGAACAGCAGGAGAAGCTGACATAGGGGAGAGAAAGACCTTAATGTGACCCACGTATTTTTAAGTTTTTCCCTTTCAAGCTTTGCTGTAGCATGCATTCTCCCACATTTTAATTTCCCTGTGGCAACATCTAACTATTCTAACAAATAGAAACTGAGGTAGCTCTATTGCATGTGTAGTTGTTGGTAAGTTGGTGTTTTTATGAGGATGCTGTGTACAGGCAGTGTGACATCATGAAAAATTACTATGCTTTTGGAGAATTATTGTTAGATAAATTCTTAATTATAGCACAGCTCTGGGGGAATATTAATTTTGCAAATCTGACAATGTCCTATGGCTCTTCCAACTACAAAGGATCACAGATAATCAAATGCAGCAAGGTTTATATGTAATACAAAATTTGTTCTTAAGTCATTCCACTAATTATTTCCAACATTGTTTTCTGCTCAGACACTTTGGAGGTTTTATGTAGGTTAATATAAACCTTTAGGACCAAAATCAGATTGTAGCCAGCACTTCCATCATGGTCAAGATGGTGAGCATCAATTACCACAATATGTTGAAACCTAGTACCTGGTTATTGTGACAACGGTTCTAATTCCATTCATTTAATTTCAGATTTCATAACCTGCTTCTTGCAAATGAGATGAATTTGAGATGAATTAATGTTTGTTCTCGAGAGTTAGCTAAACAACTGAGACGGGAGTGCTAAGTTATTCTGAGAATATTCTGTGAATTTGGCTTGCAGTGTCAGTAGCACCTTGTAGCAAAACGTTTTACATTGCCTCCCAGGCAGTTGCAGATTTTCGTGGTTCTTTCCTGTGCCACTCTTTCACGAACAAGCAAACAAAAGAAGTAGCAAAAATGTGTGCCAATTTTGCCATAATCAGATGGCCTTTTGTATTAGATTTTTCACTTAGAGATCCAGAGGACAACTTGATAACAGAAATTAGTATTATCAAAAGTGTTGTGTTATTTTAAGGATGAGTGTTGCTCTTTAGCTGTGGGGTACAAAGATGGATATTTTCTTTTTCTTTTTTTCCTTTTCTTCTTCTGTTTTGAACTGAATTATCCTTTCTAGTTTTGGGAATAATGTACTGTTGTCCTGGGTGCATAGTCTTATGTGAGCCTGTTGGTTCAAGATTACAAGACAGATGCACCTACAGCAGCTTTACTCTTCTCCTGGCACTCTGTTGTCTCTTGAAAGTTAAACTGCACTTGGGGCTGTAAGATGTGTGTGAGCCTGGAAGTTGTCTATCAAAGCAGTCTGCAGCTTTTTCTTTTTTTTCCTGTTTTCCCCTTTTTTTTTTTTTTTTGTGTCCAGGTCCTCCCATCATCAATAGTAAACTGAATTTCTGGAAAGCTGATGTTTCTGAACTCTTCCACAGGGCATATCTGAAATAGTAGCACTATGTAACCTTTGTTAATAGTGTACATGTATCTATGTAGCTATGCCTATACGAACATATACCCATACTGTATGCACACCTATATGGTTGCACTCTATATTGGGGTTAAACGTGCACATTTAAGTCACACTGTAAACTGTACATCTTCTATTGATTTTACTAAATGTGGTTTGCAGACTCAAAAGGCAGTGCAAATACAGCAGCTTCCAGTAGAAAGGGCAATCTGCAGCAACTTCTGTGAACCTAAGGTCTTCAGCATTTCTGCCAATGGTTTCCCAAGAAGGTGACTCAAATTGGTTTCAGTTTGTGTGGTTAGAAGTGCTGTTTTCTACGCCTTCCTTTGTTAGTATCACATATGAAAAGCACCAAAAGACTATGGAGTGTACAGGCAGATCCAGGAAATTCAGCCACTGAATACCATGGTTTGGGTCTAGGATTGCTTTAGTCCCGACTGCTCAAGTTTTGTTTGAAAACCCTCCAAAATGTTCTGTTCAAGCAAAGAATAGTTTTTTTGAAGAAGGCTTGAAATTTGATCGCTTTGTCTCTGTTACCCCTTTAATGCTAGGAAGCTTTCTATCCAGATCCATGGTAATCATAGAATCATAAAGGTTTAAATTTTCCAAGAAAAGCTGTGAAAACCAATTTAGTTGTGTAGTTGGAGGAGTTAAAAACTATATGTATTAAGTCTAGGAATTAGGCTAGAAATGCAAAATTCTTTGCATGAAATTTGGTTATGGTTTGTAGTGTAGTTCCAGGAAGGTTATAGTTCTGAATAAAGTTTAATGCAGTTGATAGTTCTGCCCATGAGCAACCTGTCTAGCTCTAGTAGGGTTTCAATTAAGAGTCTTCTAAAGCTGTTTTCTTCTTTTTTTTTTTTTTTTTTTTTTTTCCCCCCTTCACCATAGGGAGCTGTTTATTAACCACAGGCTCTGAAGCTGTGGGTGTAATGTGCTGATCAGATAACTGTTTTCCTCTGACATACTTTTTTTTGCAGAGCATCACTTGAGCCTGATTAAAAAAGACAATTCTATCAGTGTGATAGATGAAGAAAGGTACAGGGTTTTTTAAGAGCAATTAAAACTTTTGATAGAATCCTTATATGCTTCCAGCCTTTTCCCCTGCTGGTTTTAACTGGAAGGATACTGATGAAATACTGGCCTACAGAAAGTTAGATTTTCTAACTTTTTAAAGCACTTTGTGTTCTTCAGGTGGTTATGTGGAGTGTATTGCTGTGGATTAGATACTCTTTCTTACAAGTCTCATATTTAGTTTTGATATTTTTAGTCTCAAATACTGTGTTACCAAATTAGAATTTATTTTACTCCAACAAAAAGTTAAAGCTGCCTTTTTAGTTTGTATAATGCTATTTCAGAACATGGCTTATATGATTATAGTCCAAGATGAAGCTTTTATGTGTAAAAAATCCCCACAAAAACAACAACTTTCTTTTCATGCTCCTCTAAAGTTTCATCAAGCTTTATACCCCCTCTCATTAACTCATACGATGTTATTTAGACATGTGCTACTTCTCTATAATGCTTTCTTGTTTTTCCTGTTGAGAAATTTTCAGGTGATGGTACCTAAAGAGCTTGGAAGATGATATTTAATCTGGCCTGGTGTCTCTACAGGATTATTGATTGGTGAGGAGCAGAATATTTCACAGTCTTTTGTTGAAGGTTATGTAAACATTTTGAGGGTAAGGGCAGGCAGTGCGTCATGGTCATCCTTTTCTGACAAAACCAAGGAATGTAAGCCAGAGTTTGACTCTTGTGTATGAGCACCAAGCACACCTGCAAATCCTTGATAAATTATAGTATTTTGTATAACTTTAAATCCTCCAATTGTATCTTAATGATTGCTTTCATTATATTTAAATTTCTTCAATTTAGTTGGGATGCTTCTCAGGATATGAACAATGTCTTCTGTGTGCTTGGATTGTCACTAGCAAAGAGTAGGCGTTGGAGAACTTCGAACAACAAAAACAAGGCAACTGTGATTTAGATAAAGATTGGCATTAATGCTTTTTTACCTTTCCCTTTCAGAGACTGAGAAATGAAGGGCAGTCACTCCAGCTTTCAGCTTCTCTTTACAGTTGCCAAAACGTAAAGGAAAATGTTACTGCTTTTAAGTGCCTCATTTTCTAATTTATTTATTTTTTTTTTTTTAGCCAGCCTACAGAAATTCTTGGATGTATGTGTAATTTGGAGGTGGGTGCAGATATGTGTCTGTAGGAGGGAGAAGGGTGAGAGCTGCTGGAGGAATAGGTCAAGGAAGCCCTTTCTCCTATCTCCCCTGCATTCTTCACTGAGGGGAAGAGACCTTGGTGGGAAGGGATGACCCTACTCCCCAGCAGCCAGAGGACAGTCCTGGTAGGAGTGGCAGGCTCTTCTCTGCTCTTGAGATTCCAGCTGTAGTAATGTGGGGGCAGGCACTGTGGTATCAATGCTGGTGGAGATGAATTATTCCCTACAGACATTTGCCTGACTGTGTCTTTTTTTTTTTCCTTCATATAATGCCATATGCTACTTTCAGCAGTGTAATGGGGATTTGGGCAGTGACACTGAAAGGGAGAAAATTGTCGACTTTAATAAAGATACTACCTTGTTACAAGCATAATTTTGTGTAAAATCCAGTAGCATGGACAAACTAGCATTAATTCAACTAAATAAAAGCTGAAACCAGCAACCTGCATCCTGTAATGTAGGCAGCCAGTATGAAAGCTGACGTTCTTGTGGTTTTTTTTCAAATGTAATTTTAGTTTAGTTTTAGTACTTAACTGTTTGAGATGGCTGCCTGGGGGATAGTTTGCAGGCTTTTAAATTGCTTGCATTCAGAAGTGTTAAAGAGTTTGCATATTTTTCTGATCTAATGTCAGCATGCTTCTGCCCTCCCACACACTGAACAGTCCATCTTACACAAAGGTTTATCGTTCTTTAAGGAGATATGTTATGCTGTTAGCTCTCTTCATGGGTAGTTTAGTGGCTTGCCTTTCATGTATGGAGGATTTAAAATCTGCTCAAAAAGCTTTGAAAACTGGTTAAACTTTCAAGATTTAAAATGCTCTTTGCAAAACCATCAGGCACTTCTCTCTCTAGTACTGACTTGAAGAGGCTGAAGTGTAGAGTTTCCTGTGTGGTTCACAGAAGTAGTCCTTTTAATTTGTTTTCATCTACCAGTGGTGATGTTATCTGAGGATGCATATACATACAGATGTACTAATCATCTAACTGTTGAGATAGATACTTCTGTTTGTAAAGAAAATAAAACATGATCAGGGCTACAAAAGGAAAGAATTACATAACTGTTCATGAAGGGCTTGAAACTTTCTGAAATCTAAACAAGTTGCTCTTATTCCTTAAAATAATTCTGTGTACTAAGAGTAACCTGAGCATAGCTCTGCTTTGCAGCTGATGTGTCAGTCTCTTATTTTTTTGTGGTAGGCTGATGTTGATCAAGATCCAGGTGGAACCACAATGTTTTACAGGCACATACTTACGGTGCAAGGTTCTATGTGACTGGCAGATAAAGTACTAAAATGCTGAGGATGTTAACTTCCATTTGCATTTGACATTTATCCATACATCTTGGGACTGTACCTGTACGTTTAGAACTGAAAAAATTTGAGTCCACAATGGTTTCTTATGTTTTGTGATTCTGGTTTAAGAGAAAAGATTAAAACTTAATACTGAGCTTTATATGGAAAAGAGAAGAGAAAAAGCAGAAGTGGTTAGAGGGGGAAAAAAAAGGCTTGAACAAGGTTTTGGGTGTGGTATCTGCACTTCCTGAGCTGGGAAAGCCAAGGCAGCAGTTTCCAGGCATACTGTCTTCCTTTGCAAAATTCTTAATCCATGTTTGGAAGGTACTGTCTAAGTAGTAAATCCTTAATTAGAAATAAGGCTTGAACAAGGCTCTTAGATTACATTTCCTAGAATTTGAATCAAATTCTGGTTTCTTTGCATATTTGAGTGAATAAGTAGATTAAAACCTAGCTAAAATTATAAGCTCATAGCTGAAAAAAACATATAAATTAGGGTTTCTCTGTTTATTTCAGGACATATTTTGCAAACTTTCTTAGTTAATGCCAAGTTGTAATCATTATGGAGGTACAATCATCATAAGCAAGGTATTTTGCCATAGCTGTTTTGCCGTTGCATTTTCCTTTAAACTCCAAATGGGAAAGAGTGACACAAAGAATGATAAATACTTCTGCTTACCTTCTAATAGAGAACAAGAAATTCCTATTAATTTGACTTCACATTCTGTTCACATGAAGGGTTTTATTTGTTGATTCTGTTTTAGAACACATCAAAATATTGTAATGGTATGGTTTCATTGTGTAAATGGAGTTAAAATGGTTTAGGTTGGCTGTTAGGAAGAAGTTCTATACAGAGAGACTGATTGCCCATTGGAATGGACTGCCCAGGAAGGTGGTGGAGTCACCATCATTGGAGGTGTTCAGGAGGAGACTTGATGGGGTGCTTGGTACCATGGTTTAGTTGTTTAGGTGGGTTGGATTGGTTGATGGGTTGGACACGACCTTGAACATCTCCTCCAACCTGGTTTATTTATTATTATTATATTATTATTATTAAATGTTTACTTTTTGGAGGAGGCAATTGCTCTGGTAACAGGATAGGCTAAATGCAAAAATCTGTTGTCTTCTGTATTTAAACATTGTAGCTAAATGTCGAATTTAATGTGCTTCAAGAGCTGCACTTGACACAGGAAAGCTGTGCTGATAAGGGCTATAAAGAGCAGCATCATTTCCCTCAAGAGTTGCAAAGGAATGCTCAACACTTCAAAGCAACTCTTTCCAGGAATGAAGTTGCATTCATGAAGAATGGTGATAATTTTAGAGGTGCAATATGAAAAGCAAATGTAAAAGTGTGTTTTGTGTTACAGATAATGCATTTATGTTCTGTTCAAATGCAAAGTCAGAAAATGTAGCAACATAGATGTAGAAGAAAAGGGTTGTGTGACAGTTGTAAACCTACCTGTAATGCGTTTGAAGTAATGGAGTTAAACCACTGTGTCTGTAGAGTGACAAGAGGGAAACAGTGTAATTTAGTCTTGCTAATAACTTGTGCATCCTTTCCCTTTGGAGGTCATTTAGCTCCGAAACTGTTTGTGTTGTGCTTCAAATAGCTAGCACCACTAAAATCAGCATGGGAGGTAAGCATCCTTCCTGCTTCTGGCAGCACCTGGCAAGTTTGCTGTGTTGGTACAGCCATTTGGCTGGTGGGGCTGCTTCTGGAGCTGACAGGAAATGTTTCTCACCAGGATCAGATAAGGAGGAACTGGTGGGATTCTCATGTCATGCAAAGTAGTATAGGCTGTTGTTTAGTCTCTGAGCATTAAATTCAGTTGTGTTGTGGGTTTGTTTGTTTGTTTTTTAAAATAAATGTGTTGCCAGTCCAGGAAACTAAAAAAAAAAACCAAACCCTCAACCCTATGGCTGTCTTTATTCTCTTCTGCCATGTTCCTGATGGCTTTTGGGCTTCCAGGGTACTCTCAGAATGTTGGAATTGTATTAGGGTTTTGTTAAGCTCCTGCTCTTTTTTTTTTGAAGAAATGAATTTAACAGTTTTGCTGGTGCCTTCTAGTTTTCTGTTCAGGCAGTAAAACTTAGCTCTTAAGGAGAAAAAAACCCCAAATACTCTAAAGTTAGGTATCTGTCACCCATGATCATTTGAGGCATCGCACATTTGGAAATAGATAAATTTCTATTTTGTGTACTCAAAATTCGAAAGAACACATTTGTGATAGGTTCATAGACCTGATAATGGTTAATGATATTGTGACACAACATGGGAATTTCTGAAAAACTTTGTGTCCAAGAAAGAGTTTGGCTTGTCGTTGTGTTCTAGGTATCTTCTCCCTACTAAGAATATCGCCAGATAAATAAAAAAGACTGTTTCCCAGCAGCAGACGAATGGCTTACTTCTTTATCTGAAATTAATGACATTTTCCTGCCACGTCACAGGCAGCTGTGATGACAATGACTGTGCGCCAGGACAGGTGTAGCCTTCTGACACTGGAAACTGAGTTAGGTGAGATTCTGAGCATTCAGTTGGAGTTTTAATCAGGCATTTTTTATTGGTGTGTCTGAGTAAACCCACTCTAGTTTCTGAGATTGGCTGTGTGTCATACAATCTAAGTACATGCTTACATTTGCTTCTACTTGGGATTCATCCCTAAATGACTTCAGTTCAATCTATAGGCTTGTCTGCCTCTCCTAACATGGAACTGAAGGTGTCTCAGCTCTGAAACAATGCTTTTTTCCTCCCTGCAATTCCCACAAAATCCCCCTTTTGGTAACAGCATTTGCTCTTGTAGAACTCATCTGTATGGATTCTCTTACCTTGGTGTTGTGGTTGCTGATCCCTTCTGTCATTGCTTGATGTGGCACTTGGAGTCATGGTTTAGTTGTCAGGAGGTGTTAGGTAATGGGTTGGACTTGATGATCTCTGAGGTCTTTTCCAACCTGTTTGATTGTGTGACTCTCATAAACTGAAAATACTCTGGCGATTTGTGTGCAAAGGAAGATATTTTTTTATAAGATGTTCTCTGCAAAAGGAATACCCAGTAGAAATTTTGGCTCTCTGGTGATCAGTGGCTGTACTTCATACACTGTCCAAGTTTTAAAATGCTCAGTAGCCAATCTAAAGGAACACAGAAGTGTCCAGGACAAAAACTTGGCTGTGTTTGCAGTCACTTCAGTAAGTTGCGGCCTGGGATTGCAGAATGGTGTGCGCACTCACCTGTCAGTATGCTCTTTAATGACTTCAGTAAAAGAGAGTCTGAAAAGAATTCCGTTTAGGACAGCTGCAGAGGCACTCATTGTGGTTTTGTAACATGGATTTAGAGAGAAATCTGTGTGAAGCAAATATGTCCTCATCATACAGTCAGTTCTCCTGGATTCCTGCTGAGAACATGACTGGTCTGTGTATGGAGCCAAATCAGACTTGCTTGCATTGCGTCTTAAAAACCTCATAGAATTTTATAAACTGGTAAAAGTGCATTGTTTGCCTTGTGTCTCATCATGTATACTCCACCTTGTAGCTTAATGTAACAGGGAAACTTGATACCCACATACAGCTACTAGGATACTTCTGCTGTTGGACTTCTGCTCCTGTCTGTTCCAACCCTAGAAATCATTCATCTGCGCATGACCAGGACATGTTAATTGTCAGCACGTCTTGAAATATTAATTGCTCAGTGAGCAAGACTAAAGGCCTGGCTAGGACAGACAGTGCCAGAACAGCATAAAAATAGTTGCAAACAAAGTGGCATTTTGAAGTGCTTTGTGTGCAGTGAGACCACAGTGATTTTGGTGTTTTCTCCTATTTTTTATTTTTGTTGTTCTCCTTCCAACTGATACTTAGTTAATGTTGCTTTGGCTATGTAGAACACTGTATATTATTTATCATAGCACTTAATATAGAAGCTTTCCACTTGTGAATCAGAACACAATGCAAATCATGAAACAGATACAAATTGCCTAATTTGAGATAAATGCTGAAACAGTTAAGTGATACAGAAAGTAAGAAAATGCCTTTCTCTTGGTTGATGATCCAAACCCTCAATTCTTCTTCTTGAATGTATTCCATTAATCTATTTCATGGGACTATTAGAAGTCATGTCTTGTATGTGAAACAAAAAGAAATGATAGTGTATGCTGCATGTTATCCTATATCAGTATTCCTGTAATGGAGTGATACTGATCCATTACAAGACAAAAATACATCTTGGAAACAAAAAAACAAAAACCAAACACATTTGAAATATAAATCAATCATTCTAAAGTTTAATTAGCCCATCATATTTATATGTTGTTCTTCAGTGTTTCTGAGGATTTTGTCTACAGTGGATTCTAGCATTCATTTTCTGTCTACTTCTCCAGCTTCTTCCTGGGTGCAGTCCATTACACAGACCTCAGGTTATCTATAACCCCCACATCACTGATCACTACTAGTCATTTCACACCCATGCTCTGTCCTCCCACACGTTCTTTGTCTCAATCAGTAAGACACCACTGCTGCTGCCATAGCTGCATGTTCACCACAGGAAGGCTTAAAGGATGATGTGAATCATCAGTATGGCTTGATAGCAATTTAATAACTACCTGGAGCTTTTGCCTCTATTTTTCATTTCTGAAAACAGAAGAAAATGCATCTCTAGGAGAAACAGTTGAGGTCTATGAATATGTATGAAACCTAGACCAGCAACGGTGTATTTTGAAATCAGTGAACCCAAAGGAGTTTCTAAAGAATGTAAAGAGAAGGAATTTGAAGATGCATCAGGTCGTGGAAGTATACTTGGTGCCACCTTTCTGAGGAATTTACCCCTAATATACTTAAAAAGAAGAAAGTTGTGTGTTTACTAAACTGAAAAACAAAGGATTAAGCTCAGTCAAGGTTCAGAGGAAGCATAAAGTTTGGAGCTCTGCTGTTTCCAATCACAAACAAAATCAAGCATGTATCAAAATATATTTCTGAAAGTGGTGAGAAGCCCTGTCACTGGCTGGCTGAGCAATGCTGCAGGTTACCAATCACTTCTCTTAATGCAAGGGGCCTAAAGCTGTGGAACCATAAGCAGATATTTGAGGATGTGACATGTGAAGAGAGTCAACAACAAAGCCTAGCTTTAAACCCTTTGTGTGAAGCAGGAAGAGGAATTTACCTCATACATAAAACACTTCTATGTCCAGTGAGGTGTAAAACTTCAGAGGTGCACAAGTAAGGCATTATGTCATCTTTGCTTTTTTTGCACTTTGGGAGAGTCCTGGAGGGAGAAGAGTAGGACTTCTCAGGGACTGGATGTAGTATGGCACAAGGAACAATTGTATGCTGGGCAGGGAGCCGAGCTTTAACACACCAGGTGTATTAATCACTATTGGTATCTTCTGCTAGCCTGAGTCAAGAGTAGTGCAACCAATTAGTCCAAAGGGATGGACCCAATAATACAGGAGGCTTAACTATTAGTTAACATAACTTCCATCATTTCTAATTGGATTGCGACTAAATTCCCAGCACTGATAATACCAAAATGAGATCACAGGGAAAAGCCTCCATATTCCCTTTGCACAAAGATTTGACACAGCTCTCCCCTGCTGTTGTACAATAGCACTGACCACCCAAAGATCTGCAGCTTTAAAAGAGACCCATCTCACTGGTCTGTTGAATGCATGTGAGGAGGTTATTACCACCATGCATTTTGATTAACTTCAAGAAACAGCCAAGAAATAGTGGAAACAGTTAAAAGGCAAAATGTTAAATGACATTAATCTAGGCAAAGAAACAAAGTTTAAAAGAAAGGACCTGGTCTGGGTGGAGAGGAGAAAAGTACAGTAACTGCTTTTAAGGGTTGCTGAAAGATTAGATTTTCATTTAGGTAGCACCTTATCATGCATTTGAGAACAGCAAGCTATGCGAGCTCCAAACTGTAGCAATGCACAGCTATGCCAGAGCACATCTTCAGACTCCTCTGCATCCCATCAGAACTCCTGTAAGCATTCCTGACACTCATTTGCTTGACCCATTTTTGATAAACAAAGAATGGAGTACTTGAAGTATTTTTCCCCCTTGTTCATCCCATTCTTTGCTAGTCTCTTGTTTTATGGTCAGAGGTTAAACTGCTGACCTCTCACCTTCAAGGCAAGTTTTTTCCCCCTTCCATAAAAGGTTTTTCACAGTGTGGAGCATTCGGATTAGCCCCTATCCCTGTGAACAAAAGCTATGCCTTTGTACTACTGGTTTGGGCATGGAGTCTGTACATCAGAGGAAGCTGCTACTACTTACCATTCACAATAACTATATTGTGAGGCCCCTCTAATGCCTCATCTCTCAGTGTCTAGACTTTCACCCAACCAGCCAGCAAAAAGAAAATCCTGTAAAGCACTCAAGTGAAAATTAACTATGGTATCCCTGTTGTGAACCTGATGAAGACGTTATTTGAACATACGGTAAAACTTTCCATTGTTTAACATAAAGATAAGAGAAAAACTTTTAGAGGCCTAAGCTTTAAATAGTCATAGGGATCAATTCACTCATGGGTCACTAAATGCATTTTATTAGCAAGCAGCTACTGCTTATGTGTGTCTTTAAAATAACGCACACATTATTAAATTATGCCTAAGCACCTAGCATTCTGGTATCTACAGAAGCTAACTTTATACTCACTAAGGACACACTAAAGCAAAGCTCAAGGCACAGGCAAAGAGTGCAGCTGCCAGAACTAATGGAAAGCACAACATCAGCATTGCCCACTGTCCCAGCTACATTCAGCAATTAAAATAACCTAAGTTAGGCAAAGGAAATAATTTGATGCTTTGCTGTATGGAGCAAGACATGTATGTGCTCAGTATCACTTCACATCTAAAACCGGGGTCGGGGGGGAGTGGGCAGGGAACAACCACACCAACAAAACCAAACCACTGCAAGGATGTTTGTTTTGCATCTATGCAACACCTGCATTTCTATAGCATAAATAATGCACAGTGGCAAGAAAGTGGCTGAATATTAATAAAAATATATTCTTTCATCTTAAGAAAAAAATCTACAAGCATGCTAGGGAAAAAAAAAAAAAAATCACAACATAAACCTAAATCTGACCACAAGGAGCAGGTCCAGGGGCGGGCAGCCCTCCAAACCCTTCCCTGATGAGGCCAATCCCCTTTCATTTGCAAAGAGGAAGGACAGAGCAGTGGTCATGCAGGCAAAAAAGATGCCTGAGACTTTTAGAGACCAGAATCTTTACTTGTTCTGATGATGAGAAGCCACAGCTTTCATCTGCACAGAACTGTTTAAAGATAATTTTTCAAACACAAAGTCTAATTTAAGAATACATTTCTGTTGTTCTTCAAATTGCAGAGCATCTCCTGCAGTTGCAACTTCCTTCCACATAGATTTGTACCAAAATTAAAATAAAAAATGAGAAGACAGCAAAATGAGGAAGCAGCTGCACTATGACAAGAGGATACTTCATTAATCTAGTGAGCAAGATACTAAAATCTCATTTCTTATATATATAAACCAAACACACAAAACACATATTGAAGAACTGCCCTGCAAAGACAACTTGTTGATCTGCTTTGTCCTCCTCTTCACCAATATCCGTTGTTTGCCATCTATATCTATACTGTTTACCATTTTGTTTTCTTAAAGAGACAGAATTACCTAAATTGTTTTTCACTCCTCATCCACAAGCATATAAGCAAATTAACAATTATGCAATATGCACCATCCTAGAAGCACCACAAATTACACACAAATGTACATCTAAACTCCTCTTTAACACTGACAGGTAAATGAAGAGTTACTGTCCCTGAAGACATTCAAGATCAGGCTGTGGGCAGCCTGACTGAGTTGGAGGTGTTTCTAATCACTGGAGGGTGGTTGGACAAGATGACCTTTGAGGGTCCCTTCAACCCCATGTATTCTGTGAATAGTTCAACACACACAGTGGGCTAAGTTTTTAAACTTTAGTACAACATATGAGTCACTTCAAGTACCACGAAGTCCTGCAGCTAAGTTTAAAAAGGTTACTGACCATAACTCTCCAGTAATATTTGAAAACTACTGCAGAAAATTCTGACTACAGAATAAAGGTTCTAATAAAGGCTGAATATATCAGTTGTTTTGCTTTTGCAATGACACCTTAGAGCAGTTTAAAGATAGAAACACGCACTTTTGTTTGTTATTTCTTTGCTAAATATACAGGAAGGCTTTGATAGCAAACAGAAAGCAAAGTGGGTCCCTTCATTTTTAGCTCTCTAAAATATTGATCTATTTTAAAATCCTTTGGTTTACACAGAAAGCAATACCAATCTGGTATTCTTAAAAGCAACTAGCAGATGCTCTGAAATGCTAAAAAAAAAGCATTCTGAATATGGCAAAAGTTTCACCCTGAACTAACAAGACCTCAGTCAACCTCACTACTCTCTGCACATTAACCTAGCTTTTATTCAATAAAAACAAATCAAATAAACTATTATCTCAGCACATCTGTGTGGCACCTTGGACTCCAAGAACAGAGTTCGGCAATATTCTCCCCTCTAAAAACAGAGATGAGCAGTGGTGATACACACTGGTGCAATCCTCATCTGTTCCCCCTCTAGTCAGTTACTGCTCATGGGGATTTTCCTTCCATGTTTCCTAGCTGCTCTCTGCAGGCCATGGGCAACCCATCAGCAGTCACAGAAACCTACCAATTTTGCTTGGCCAGCTTTCTTAGGTGGGATAGGTTTAGAGAAGCCAAGCAAGACTGGGACTCTAGTAGAAGATGACAGGAACTGTTTCAGCCTCCCCTGCTGCAAAGGGGGTCCAAACCCCTAGCAGTAAAAACAGAAAGAAGAGCAGGTACCATTCTCTCAACTACTCTTTGAAGAGTGACAAGGCAACAACTAAGGAGGTTGGATGAGCTATGGGTACAATGACCTGTGTTTTTTAAACTATTAATCTACTGGATTCCCCTGGATCGTGAGTATCTCAAAATATCTTGCAAATGCGTTGCTGCATTGGGCAACATTAGCAATGTTTTAATGAAGCTTTTGGTAAATTTCTTCCTCAAATCAATCTCAGAACGATTTTCTTTTTGAAGTTACAGGTCAGCAAAAGTTGTAAATTCCACATGGATCTGCAGCTGAAATGCAGCTGCAATAGAAAGGTAGTAACATTGCACAGTCTTGTTTAATCTTTTCAATACTACATATTACAGCACTTCAAGGAGGTCACGATCACAGTTCCCTCCTATTTCATGATACAATAGCTTATAAAGAGATGCTTTTTTCAGTATTTTTTTTTTAAGGTTTTCTACTGTTTCAGTATGTTTAAAATATTGCGTAGTAAATGTTATCCATTGTCCTGTCCACCAAAAATCAAATTATTTGAGGTTAAAATGTTCACAGCCACTGGCTTCTGCCTGAAGAGCAGCTCATAAAAGGCACGTTAACTACAGCCAAATATATCCCTAATTAACATTTAGTCATCAATAAACAAAACCAAACTTAGGTCATTTTCTGATATTGTAGAAATGGTATTTCAGAATATTTCTTCAGGGACAGGAGCAGCTAACACTTAGAAAAATTGTCTAGTTTCTTTACAATGCACTTGTATGGTAATTTCCAGTAATAAGAACAAACATACATATGCTAGTTGATTAGTGGCAATTTCTGGAGTGCTCCTCTATTGCTTCGGTTTCACCAACACAATTTCTGTGCAGCCACACAGTAACTAAGCTTTTGCTTTCTCCTAGCTGCCCATGGAAAGACAGGCAGTAGAATAGAAGACATTAATACTTATTAACAGTGCCAGAAAACCACTACCAAGAAATGTACTGCACCCAGCATTAGTCATTAATTTAAAACTTGAAGTGTCTATTTCCTGGAAAATGCTGTTCAAAGACTTGGCTTTTTTAGCAGGACTTGCCTAATGGATGCTTACTTGCAGGAAAGCTTCTTGGGGCTCACAGCAACGCGTCACTCAGCCTTTCAGTGATTGGATCCTGGCTTTTCTCACTCCCCTTTGAGCGGCTGACTGGTGCTTGTACTTCTTACTATCATACAGTAAGTGTGAGACCTTTGTGGAACTGTATTTTTTTCCACTTTGGCTGAAGCTCAACATCAGCAAAGTCCTACAGGGATCTGAGATTATGTCTAGCCCTTACAGTGTGGTGTTTTTTCAGTCCTTTTCCCTCAGTGCTGCTAAATCAAATGCAAACAAACCCCACAACATGCAAAGAAGTAAGCATAGACAGTGATAGGACACAAAAAAGGAAAAGGAAAAAAAAAAAGCTAAAAAAAAAAAGCTGTCTCTAAACATATTTGAGAGATGAAAGATTTTGTATCCCAGCAGTAACTACTGAGTCATCTAGCCACACGTTCAGATGTGTCATCTAGTGTTTATGAAGTGTTGACTTTCTAGCATTCAAAACTGGACTTAGTCGGTACTCCATTTGCTGGTGTTTTGTACCACCCTATCTGTTGTATGGGATCAGTTTGCTGGGCACAGAACTTCTAGAGAGGAGGCCTGCAGTTCCCCACGCATGAAGCAGATTTTATCCACACATATGAAAAAGCATTCTTGTTTCACTGCTCACGTATTTTATATGAGGATGACTAAAAATTGTATTATAACATCCGAGAACTTCAGATTTGAGGAGTCAGCATATCTTACAAACCAGTTTTTCATCACTGATATATAGTAAACATTTTCTTAAAAATAATCTAGGGAATTATCAATACAGAGTAGGGGATGAGGTGATAGAAAGCAGCCCTGTGGAAAAGGATTTAGGGGTGCTGATGGACAAGAAGCTGGACATGAGCAGGCAGTGTGCACTTGCAGCCCAGAAGGCAAATCACATCCTGGGCTGCATCAAAAGCAGCATTTCCAGCAGATCCAGAGAGGTGATTCTGCCACTTTACACTGGTGAGACCTCACCTGAATACTGCGTCCAGCTCTGGAGCCCTCAATATAGGAAGGACATGGACCTGATGGAGCAGGTCCAGAAGCAGGCCACAAAAATGATCAGGGAATTGGAGCACCTCTGCTATGAGGACAGGCTGAGGGAGCTGGGGGTGTTCAGCCTGGAGAAGAGGAGGCTCCAGGGAGACCTAACAGTGGCCTTCCAGTACCTGAAGGGGGCTACAGGAAGGATGGAGAGAAACTGTTTACAAAGGCCTGCAGTGATAGGACAAGGGACAATGGCTTTAAGCTGGAGAAGAGATTTAGATTGGATGTTAGGAACAGGTTCTTTACTATGAACATGGTGGAACACTGGAACAGGTTGCCCAGGTTGGTAGTTGGGGCCCCATCCCTGGAGATACTCAAAGTGAGGCTTGACAGGGCTCTGGGCAGCCTCATCTAGTTGAGGATATCCCTGCTGACTGCAGAGGAGTTTGGACTAGGTTTGGTTCCAACCCAGACCATTCTGTGATTCCATGATTCTAAGATGAAAACATTGATTTCAAATTTAATCTCATCCATTGGTTTTCAAAGTAGATCTGACAATGAATTTAGTCTCTGTGCCTGCATATTTGCAATACACCACTCCAGTAAGCCTACAGCCCTTCCAACATGCAGAAGACATGATAGCATCAAATCATAGAATCATTTTGGTTGGAAAAGACATTTAAGATCATTGAGTCTGACCATTGAATCCTTTCAGGCAAACACTGAATACAGAAATTGTGCAGTGAGAGAAGGGCAGTGATTGAGAGGAGGTCTTTTGATGAAAAATTTCTTACAGATTAATGTAGTATAATAGATAATACTACATGCAGCATCATGGATTTCAGCTCCTTGTGCATTCTGTGTGCTGATGGATGTTATTGTGCAGGTTTATAGGTGAATTCTGAAATATTAGCATCAGATTTATTTGGTAAATCAATATTTTTAGATGAGATGTAACCTTTATTTATGCTGCTGTTGATTTACTAATAATTCATTCCTTGTTCTTCCACATGAATAATAATGACATCCATTTCTGCCTCTCTAATATTTTTGACTACTGTATAGCTGGTACCTAAACATGCACTACTCATGATTTCCCTGATGGTTGTTCAAACCATCACATTGTCTCACTGTTTTTCTGCTTTAATGTATTTTGGAAAGTAAAATTAAGACTTTTATTACTTAAGAGGCAGAAATACTCAGTTCAAACATGTGGCTGGCCTGTCTTTCTGTAATACTCCCTTTCTGTAGTCCTTATCTGCCCATCCTCAAATACTGCATTGCTCTTCTCTGAGTGGCAGTAACCGCTCTCAGGGCTGCTGTTTTGCCTCTGTGACTGGACAACTGACCAGCCGGAGCCTGCGGCCTGGCTGATGTACCCTCATTTTCCAGCCAGCAGAGCAGCCAAACCTGGGTTGGGCTTCCACCCAGCAATGTAGCTCTGTGTAGCCCCGTGTCTTCACTGAAGTAACTCTTCCTGTACTTCTAGGACAGCTAGTTTGAATGCAGACTGCTGCAGTGGGCGAAGGCAGCTTCTCACCTTGCCTTCTGGAAAGGCTTAATTTACAAAGGACATGTTGAGTTCTGACCCCTCAGGGGCCATGTGAGTGCAGCATGTTGTTTTGAACTTCAGCTTTTTCTGTTAGAGCGAAATATATTGTCTGCTATTATCACACTGCTAAATTAATTTTCACTGTTTTGTGCAGGATTTATAAGAAGTTCCACTGGATGAAACAAGGCATCAGGCACTGAGGTTTCACAAGATAAAACAGTTTTGCACTCTAACCCCATTACACTTACCATGTAATGGGATGTAAATTGAAATAATGTATCTATACCAGCCTCCTAGTTTGTTCTAAATAAGTAGTGCTTTGGAAATCAGTAGAGAAATAGAACTCTTCAGTGACTCTTCCATTTTATTGCTGAAGTACATGCTAGTTAGAAACGTCTTGGAGAATTTTCTATTTATTGAGTGTGCTTTGGGATGAGTAACTCAGAGAGACTGAAACATAGATCTCCTGCCTCCAGAACAGCAAGACACAGTACCATTCTGGTTATAGCTCCTTTATGTGTATTGGGATGCTGTTTATACCTCCTATTTTGCTGATCTACTGTGGTGCATAACGGAGTTTTGACCTGTGAGAAACCCCTATGATGTGGTTATACTAGACCTGTGTATATGTGTGTCCTGTGCTTCAAAACTACTAAATCTGAGCTTGCATGGATTATTTTTTCCCCTGCCTGTAAATGTTCTAAATCAAAAAGAATTAATTTTTTCCAAGATCTTGTGATACTTGGGAACCTGAAATTGCTTGCTTGAGTCATGCAGCAGGTAACTGGCAGGACTGAAAATCAGAGTGTGTCTTCTAATTCTTGGTGTGTTGTGCTGCTGCCTGGGCCCACATTGTGGCTCTGCTGAAGCACAGAGGGACAGATAACAATAAAGCTGAAAAGAACAGAATATTTTTCTTTTCTTGATGCTCTCTATTAGTACTTTGTGACAGTCCAGAGTTTTGAAGCAGTTGGAGAGAAAGGCACAGAGAGGTGCAACTGTGTTTTGTTTTACTAAAAAATCAATGTCTTTTCCAATAAGATAACACCAAAAAAAAAAATTGCATTAGCCTTCTGCTGTGTGTTTTTCCCCTTCAAAATGCTTAGTGAAGTGCCCAGTTCAGAAGAAACCCTGGGAGAGATGTGCTGTGGAGCCTGTGCTCCTGTCCTGGGAGGTCCTTGATGGGGATCAGAGTGGTCTCTGTCCCCCAGGATATCTGGTGCCAAAGCCATGGTGCCTTTGCTGGGTCAGCCTGAGCCTCTTCCTCTTGGCATGCATTGTGTGTGGTCACTGGCCTGGAAACTTCTGGGAGACCCTTTCTTAATGTTTTCTTTGTTTTCTGTGGAAAAAAAACCCTAAGGTTTGGCGATTCTGTGTAGATGGTTTGGTAAGTGACAGGAATATCTTCATTAGCACAGACTGATACTAGAGGGAACTGATAAATGCTAGTGTAAAGGTTTTCTGTACTTTCTTTTTTTTTTTTTTTCCTGAACATGAGTATTGGATACTAAAATAGGAGTGCTTTGTGACAGTGATGATCTTGGCTGATTAGAGGTTTATTAGCTGTTGGAATAACACTGATCTTGCGGGAAGCAACCTCTTAACCTGCTTTTCATGTTTAGTTCTTATCAAAAGTTTAGTGTTGACTTTTAAGGATTGGTACGTGACAAATGTCAAAACATTGATTTTCAGCTGCATGCTGCCTGCCATAAAAAAAATGGGGCCTAATGCATGTGGGCCAGCGTCTAAAATTTTTTGTTGTTGATTCTTGCTCACATGGAAGGCCCCTGGGACAGATGGCCCCTTGCTGTTGATGGTTCGATTACAGTGATCACCCACAGCTTCTGAAGAGTGCGAAGAAAAGAAATTGCTTTCTTTGTCAAGGTGTTTTCAATTCAATTCTCACCCATTAGCCCTGTTTGGTTAAGTTTTGAATTACTCCATCAGGTGACTGATGAGTTTATTCCCTTCCCTTCTCCTTCCCGCCCCCCCAGCAATGGTATTAAAATGGATTTGGTATAAGATGGAAAGCAAAGGCAACGAAAAGATTAGTGCTTATTGATCAGTACTCCTTCATCTTTATTCTGGTTTAGTGTATCATGAACAAACAAGATAAAAATGAACACTGAATCAAAATAGGCTAAAATAGATACTTTTTAAAAAGATATTTTAATTATTTTAAATCTACAAATTGTTTAGGCATATAGCAAACTATTGTGGCTAATACATGTTATTGTTTTAGAGCTGTGTGTAACTGAGAATGTTTATAATTGCTTCAATTTGATTTGTAGCAGATTGGTATGTAAATTATGAAATGTTGTGTGATATAATTAAAGTTTTCATAGTCTGGAAAACTGATCTAGTTGAGGATGCCCCTGCTTACTGCAGTTGGACTAGATGACCTTTGGCGGTGCCTTCCAGTCTATTCTTTGATTCTGTGATGTGTTTCAGTTGTAGTGCTGTAGATGTCCGAGAAAACAGCCAGGTCAGGTCTTGATTGTCAGTGCTGCTCCACTTCTTTCCCTTCCTACCCAGCCAGTAAGCAAAACATGAAAGGTTTGAATTCCAAATAGACCAACATTAACTGTAAGGGGAGAATGAAAACAGGACAGAGAATTTGAAAATATGCTTTTGTTATGTACAGTTATGTGTGCTCTCTTTTACACACAAGCTGAATATCACTACATAATCCCTAGCCTCATTTCATTGTGCAATCATGGAGTTGAGGTGAATGTATGATACAGCAGTATCTGTATTAGTTAATTGAAATGTCATAAATAATCTGGAATACAGCCCTTCTTACACCTCCTCCCTGTAGCTGTCTGTCTTTGCAGCAACATTGTCATTGGGGCTGGCTCTGCAGACCTCACAATGGCCCAGAGAGGTAGGTCTGAGTTGACGGAGGGAAAGAAGCAGGCTGAGGCCTGGGCGAGAAGCCCTCTTGGTCTGGGTTTTCTAGTGTGTATTTTCATGAAGGCCGCCTGCCCTAGAACAGATGTATGCTAGATTAATGTTCACCAGGGCAGATGAAAAGCTCTTGATTCCTGTGTTCAGAGGACATTGATGGAGTCTATGTCACAATACAGAGTGAATGCTAGATCATGAATGGTGTTCAGTAATACAGACAATGGTGCTGTTGCTGCTGCTGGGAACTCCCTAAATGCCTGGCGTGGCCCATTTCCAGAATGACAGTCTCCCTCCTGCTGCAAATCAGAAGTACATGAACATGTAGTCAGTATCTAAGGTAATAGTTTTCACACCTTTAGGCTTATCACTGCCCTCAGTTCCTGCACCTGTAAAGAGTTGTTGTTTTGAGTTTACCTTCCTTCTTCCCTTGCACTGGGAGAATGCAGGACCTCTGGGAAGAGAAAATGAAATGCAGGCCAGCCTGTGATGCCTGAAGAATTGCTGTGTTGCCAACACCAGTTTCAGCTTTGCTCTAAATAGTCTTGTGGGAAAGGAGGAGGTGTGCTTGGACAGAGAGACAGCTTCATCCCACAGGCTGGTCCTGGCTCTGTGTACTGTGTCCAAACTCAACAACAGCCTGGGGTTTTTGCCCAGCATGGCTCAAAGAAAATGTTCCTCCTCCATGTATCTGCGAAAAGAGAACGCTTACTGAGCAGGGTATGAGGCAGGGATGGAGGAAAGGAAGCACAGAAAATAACAGAACATTTTTACTACCTTTGTGCTTTCCACATGATAAATGTTACACCCTTAGGTTTTGGGGATACTTCCCCTGTTTGGGATCAGTTCATCTAAAACATTTGGATGTGGATAATATTAGCAGAGGATATTTGAAAATGGCTTTTGCCTACTTGTGTACTAAATATATATATCATAGAATGATTTGTTTTGGAAAGGACCTGTAAAAGTCATCTAGTCTTTTACATCTTCACCTAGATTGGGTTGCTCAGAGCCTTGTCCAACCTGACCTTGAATGTTTCCAGGGGTGGAGCTTCTGCCACTTATCTGAGCAGCATATGTCAGTGTTTCACCACCCTTATTGTAAAACATTTCTTCCTATATCTAGAATATCTATATATGTGTCCCAGGTTGAGGCAGAGCCTCCCTTGCCTCCCACCAGGGCAGAAAAATAAGATTCACACAAATGGATTGTAGAAGTGATGGAAAGTTTAAATGGAAAAATCAGTGAGTGTTTTACAGAGAACCACAAGCGCAGTGACAAAAGAAGATCCCAAAGCATACCCAGAAGCATCCCAGCATTTCCCTTCTCCCTACCTGAGGGTATACCCAAAACCCCCAGGGCTCTTTCTTCCCCCCCCCCCCCCCCCCTCGACTGTTAGGCTAATCTCAACTGGCCAGATCTGAGATTGCCTTTCCCCCTTCTCCTCCTGGCATTAGGCCTAGCCAGGCCCAAGAGGCCCTGAGATAACTCCCTTTCCATTACCATATAGGGAGTATCTCCCACGGGAATGGTGAGGGGAGAAAGAGGAAGCGTAAGACCTTGCAGATGGATTTATAGGGAGCAGGACATTATGGGTATGAAATGCGCAGCTTCCTGTGTCCACCCACTGGGCTGGACACCCGGGGCACCAGAGGTGCGCCCTGTATGGCAGCAGCAGGAGGCACCCAGTCCAAAGTGCCACAATATGCAAATGATAAAGGCAAGTGATAATGTGATAAGTGATAATGATATTGTGTAATCCATGATAATGTGCATATTCCATTATTACAGTCTATGATGTACTTTGGTATTGCTCTTATTAAATCATCACAATTTAGTGCTTGTGGTGATTGGTATTTAAAGCAAGAGGCATAATTTACAGGGAGGTCCTGCCCTCAAATATTAAGCACTTGGGCCATGACCAGGATGTGGTCCTCACCACTGGAAAGTGTAAGGAATGTTGCTGCACTGTTTAAGCAAGAAGTGATGCAAATAGGTAATCACTGCATTTTCTCTGGTCAAAAGGGAGTTCCTCTGAAATACTCATTTTTTTTCTTGAAGCAAGAGGACTGGGCTAACATAGTTTGCAAAAAGATTCACAGAAGCATTAAGTTTTTGGTTAAATATTCTTCTGTATTGCATTTGAAAAATGTCTGTGAAAAATATCTTGAATGTTATTCCATGTTGCTGGCAACCAGGCAGTTTACTTTACAGGGTCACATGCAGCCCTGGTTTAATGTCAAAGCTGATAGCAAATTTGTATTTCTTGAAGGGAATCAGAAAGCAATAACTCAGGCATCCATAAGATTCTGAGATGTCTTTGTCATATGCCTAAAGCTTTTTAGTTTTCCTATATGCAGTCTGTGGGGGTTCCACAAAGAAAATACAATGTTGTGCTCAGTGAGATAAAATGTTTGTCTCTGATCAGACAGCACTGACATGGGAGAGCAAAGTAACAGGCCATCTCCAGTATGCATGGCTGTGCAAGAGGTTTGCTTCTTCCTAATTTGCTTAGTATATATTGCTTGGTAATAATGTACTTGAACTTCTCTGGGTCTTTCTCAAAACCAGTCTTGCACCGTTAATATCGGAAAATGCCATTGTGGCCCATGATGTTTTGAAAGAACATTTGCGTCCTGTACCTTCGTTTAAAACAAATAAAATCGTTTGCAAAGTGATGTAGTGAGTTAGTTTTTTGTCCTCACTGGGTGGGATGTGAAACTTGTATTTGGTTGCAAAGGTAAATGACTTTATTCTTAATATTTTCAGTTATTGTTCTTTTCATTAGACTACTGCACAGCTTGTCTTGTTTCAGCTTTGAGCAAGAGACCTAGTGAAGGAGAACAGAAGTATTTTGTTTTGTAAACCTTCCTTAAACATTAGCGATGACTTAAAGCATATATGGTGCTCACTTGCTCGTACTTTTGTCACCTTAGACCCTAATTTTCATGAGCTGTTTTTCACTCACAATTACAAGTTAAAGAAAGGAAAATAAAAAATAACCCTGTGACTCCAAAAGACACGCAGTTGTCACTACACTTTATGAACACATTCCAAAGACTTAGGTAAAGAAACTGCTGTTTATCTTGTGAAGAGACCAAATGAAGGCTGAACGTATTCATTTTATCTGTGCACTATCTGTGCAATGAACTCTCACCCTGATTAAGGTTTTATCCTGAAGCATGGCTAATAGCATTGTAGCCAAAAGGACCCTTTCTTTCTGTCTCTAGTTAGCTGAAGTGGCTTACTGCTCTGTCTTTCAGTGGTAACAAATTCTCGTGCAAAAAGGGATTGACCTGCAGCTCTGAAAGAGATGGTAAATTGTGACTGGAAGTTTTAATTATCTACTTGCTCACAGAAGGGAGAAAGTACTTATTTCCTAGTTTGAGCATGTTACAGGCAGGGAATTTGGAAAGATCTGAGGAACTGTCATGTCCAGAACCTGTAGTGCTGTCAGACAAAGCCCTGATTCTCTACAGTGTGGTGGGCTGAGCCTTGCATGTGATTAGTAGTTGGGAGTTCAGTATTTGTGCACTGCTGCTGCATCCTTGATTCTGAGTACTCTGAGGACCTGTTATCACAGAAGTTGAAAGTAGAAATACTTGAAAATAATTCTCTGATAAACGTAACAATCAGTATATCTATTGTGTGGCTTTACAGTGCACATCAGATTCACATATTTCAATACAGACTGTGAGCTGTTCAGGCTTCAGTGGGGTAGTAATGACCTGCATGGAAAAGCTGTGGAATTGCTGGGATGTTGTAATGCTGAGAACAGCCAACTGAGCTAGACCCACTGACTTCAAATCTGACTTGTGTTTGTGTACAGCTCAGTAGAATGTGGTCTATGTGTTGTGGGGTTTTTTGTTTGTTTGTTTGGTTGGTTTGTTTTGTTTAAAGACTGAGTGACTCTTACAGTTTTGGATTGGATCTATGTTTTCCTATGTATTAGAAACAATACTGAATGTCCACAAGTGTGGTGTGTGCACTGGTGTCCTGCAACCTTTCAGTATGTTATACGTCTGTGAAAAGAGCCGCTTGATTCTGAGACACTTGGTAAGGCCCTGAGTAATTTGGCTTACTTGTAATTTGGGGCATTTTCCAAGCGTTAGTCCTACAGAAATTGTTTTAAACTATGATGCGTTTTTCAGCTTAATTGAAAGCCTGCCCCATTTAAACCTGCCCAGTTTATGTCCAGGTATAGTTAAAAGCAATTTCCTTAGGAAAAGCTTCCTACTGGGAGGAAGACATTTTCATCCTACCTGTGAGGAGTCAGGCTTTGTAATTATGTTTCTTCATCTGACTGAGAAGCCACTGCTCTAAATATCCCATTTCTGATTTGCAAATGTGCAGCCACAAGGACTGACAGGCGACAGCTACTGTGACTGCAAGTGATGCAGGCTACTAAAATGTTATTTTCCATTTTCCTTCTTAAAGGACAGTATTTAGGGTGTGTTTGTTTGACACTGTTGTAATTTAGTTCACACTTCATTTTGTAGGAAAAAAGTTAAAAGGAAAAAATGTCAAAAGTCACACATTCTAAATATCTTCTTTGGCACCTAAATAATTTTTCAAAGTGGTGTGTAAGCTTTGCAGTCAGCTGAAGACAAGGGAGGGCCCACTGGGGGGGGAGGGGAGGGGCAGAAGGGAAGAGGAGCCACCAGGTTTCTATGTTATAGCCACATTATGGCTTATTTTGAAAGGCAAGTCCAGGTTCAGCACCTTGCTCAAATGTGCTCCTGAGCTTACTATGTAAGCACCTAGAGACCCAGAAAAAAAATTCTCAGTGTATTGATGTATAGGAATAAAAGCTGGCAAATGTAATTTCTGAAACTCATTAACATTTCTCTGTAAGTGACGTGGTTCTAAGTGCTGGTGTTTCATTCTTAGCATTGTCAGTGCCAGGCATACAAGACGACCTGTCTTTGACAAGAAGTAGCTGGCTTTGGAGGGGAACATACCTGTTGCAGTGCAGCAGGTTTTTTTGCCTTGTGTTCATTTGCTCTTTGCAGAAATAGTAACTTTACATGGTGGTGGCAATTTCAGAAGGCACGTTAGTGGGTAAAGTGTGAGTGAAGAAGGTGTTGGATTGTTAAGATTTGACAGAATTTTGTAAATGTGTTTCATTTTGCCTTTATACAAAGACTAAGAGCTTGGCTGCATTTTGTGAGAAGCTTTCTGTGGAATAGTTAAGAGTAAGAACAGTCTTAACAAGTCCTGTAGAAGTTTCTGTCAGCATTCCTTTGATGAGCAAAAAATATGTGGACTACAGGATTTGCATAAAAGTGCACTTTCAAGTATTTTCTACAGTGGCACCCTCATTTACATATTGCCTTTAATCTGACAGGTTTTAAGTGTGAGGGAAGTTAGCAAGTGTTCCTTAGTTTCACTTTTTTTTTTTTTTTATGAAGTTGCTTCAGTGTCTTTTCCCCTTGTTCTTCCTTTGATTAGTGGTACTTGAAAAATGCTGTAACTCCCTTCTTTCCCCCTTTTTTGTGGCACCTTGCTCTTCCTCCAGCACCTGTTGGGTGCTCAACTTTGATGCCCCCCACACCTGGCAGCTGAAAACCAATGCCATACTCAGATCTTCCTGGCACCAGTGCCTCCCATTCCTATCACATCTCTGATGCTTCATGTATGAAATTAACAATCAGACTTTAATATAATACACAGAAGTCTTTGCTTGCAAGAATAATTTTTTTTTATATGAATGCTGTTCTGTTTCTTTTTTTTTTTCATCTGGTGGGTGCATCTGTGAAAATGCTTGGGTTGCACGTTATAGTTATTTAGTTTCTGAATCACTGTACTGTATTGATACAACAGCACCATTTTAATTAATGTTGCAGGTTTCTGTCAAATTATTCTAAGTATGTAGCAGATTCTTGCCTTTGAACAATAGCAGTATTCGAAGCTTGGTTTAGAGAACTAATTTTTTATTGCTGAAAACAACTTATTCTAACAAAATGAATTCTGCTTACTGCTTAAACCTGTGTTTATAAAGCTGTTCCCTGAGATAATGGTGTACCATTTCGTCTTTGTTAATTGTATATTCATGTAAGAAAAACTATCTAGAACTTCCTTTTTTTTTTCTCCCAGACAAGAAAGAAGAACTGTCTGCAGCAAGTTTTGCTTTGCTGCCTTCCTTTTTCTCACTGTGTTTCTTCCCCACCCCCATAACTGCTGGCCCCAGTTTCTTTCCCCTTTGCACTGACAGCTTTTTTCCCAATAAGCATCTTTACAGTATCAGGGAAAATAGGGATGGGGGGATACTGAGCAGTCATCTAGTCATTCCTCTGTCCCAGGACATGACCAACTCTGCTTGGCAGTCTTTTGTCTGTCCTGCTTCACAAAGCCCACAGGGATGAAGATTTCTCCTTTCCAGGCAAAATATTGGACTGCTTAATCCGTTTTGTTTTACCTTTGCAGTGTTTCTCTGTCTGAAATTATTCACTGTTACTATCAAGAGAATTACCTGAGATGGTATTTCTCAGCATGTTTTTGTCATTCCTGTTCCATTACCAAATTGAGTGCATGCTAATTAGCTCATCCTGGTGTACTTTTGCGTTTGTTTGTAATCTGCAAGTGTAATGATTTTGGAGTATAGGTACTGAATTTTTGGGAAACTCACCACCCACAAAGATTTCTCTCTTTGTATTTTTTTTAGTAGTTTCCAATGCACTTCCCTAATCTATTCTGTCATGACAAATTGTACTTCCATATTAGGTTACAGAATGTGTCAGAGATGGGCTTCCTATAAATACAAATGACATGCTTTATGAAGTTCACAGGATCACAGGATGTTAGGGGTTGGAAGGGACCTCTGGAGATCATCGAGTCCAACCCCCTTGCAAGAGCAGGACCATAGAATCTAGCACAGGTTGCACAGGAACATATTCAGATGGGTCTTGAAAGACTCCAGAGAAGGAGACTCCACAGCCTCTCTTGGGAACCTGTCCCAGTGCTCCGTGACCCTCAGTGGAGAAGTTCCTCCTCATGTTGAGGTGGAAGCTCCCATGCTGTAGTTGATATCCATTGCCCCTTGTCCTATCCCAGGGTGCAAGTGAGCAGAGCCTGTCCCCTCCCTCTTGACACCCAACCCTCAGATACTTATTAACATTAAATTCCCTCTCAGTCTTTTTCAGAGTAAACAGCCCCAGGTCTCTCAGCCTCTCCTCATAGGGCAGTGCTCCAGTCCCTTCATAATCCTGGTAGCCCTCCATTACCTCTATGAGAACAGATTTTTTTAAGAGGAATTACTTATTGCTTATTCTGAAGATCTCTTAGGACGTATCGTACTTGCATTCATTTGTCTTATGGAGCAGTTCTAGATTGCAACATTCTGAATAGTTTTGAAGTATTGCAGGTGGCTCACTTTTCCTTTTGTATCAAGTATGCTGACTTGTAGTTGCAATTGTTTCTTGATGTGGTCCTCAGAGTCCTAACTGCTTATTTCTGAAATTTCTTAATAAAAAGCTTTCTTTAAAAATATATAGGGACAGACATATGAGACATATGAGATCACAAATGATGCAAAAGTAGTCTGATAAGTCAAATGTCACAAGTTATAGCTAGCAATGTGTGTGTGAGCTGCAGCCTTGCAGTGGTGTGAGTTTCACACCTGGGAGATGTACTTTCCAATGCTGTAGGATATTTAGGAATGGAGTTTTTCAAGTCTTACTGACATGTGCTAAGATGTACTTTTGTAAGAACTGTTTGCCCTGGATGCAGTAGGCCTAGGAAGAAGAAGTGATGCTCGTATGTTTACACATTCATCAATACATGCATTTATGCATGCAGTGCACAAGCTATGTGTGCACTTAACACTTTCCTCTTATAATTCTTGGAATTGGCACAAAGAGTTTGTCCCAAAAAGTCGAATGTTGGAAGAAGAAAATGAGGACGAAATCAGTAGTTCCTCAGCTGGCTATGGCAACAGCTAGTTCTTAGTCGTTCTCATCCTCTCACCCATAAAATCAGCATAAAATTGACCTAACATTGCCAGATGAGATGGGGTAGCTGGAAAATAATCCTCAGGGAAAAGAAAATTCAGTTGTTGTAAATCTGAAGATAAAGTGTGTAGAGTTGCAGAACCGGATTACACTTCTGCTTTTTATTTCTAAGTCAGTACCCTTTTGTTTCTGGCTCTGCAGCACTTGTGAGAAGTTGCCACAGAGATGTGTCAGATACTGCCTGAGCCTAACTCCAGAAGCACAAACAAACAAGCTTTTGAAAAAAGCCCGATCTGTGGCTCAGATAATTATCATAACAACCCCAAGGCTTTTTATAGGTGTTAGGGCTTGGTTTACAGAGAGTGAAGGCATAGAAAGAGTATAGTAACCTTTCTTTCTGAAGCACAAGTCACATCAGATTTTCATACTTAATAAAAGTATGGCAAGTACCTACTAAAATAACCGGTGAAAAGCCAGTAATAACAACTGCAAAACCCAGCACAAAGCAGTTGGTGAAGTCTTGGAGGCATGTAGTATTTGCTGAATATAGCACTGAATGTTTTTCTTGAATTGAGTCAGGGATATTTTTTTAAAGTGTTAGCTTTTTTTTTTTCTCCTTTTTTTTTTTCTTTTTCATGAAATGGTATTAGGACCATTATTCAGCCTATTTAGATCACATGAATCTAATTATCTTCTCATGATACAAATATCTTTTCATGGTATGAAGATAAATGTTATACCTGTAGTTCAGTGAACTGGAATTTGCTTCAGAGTTTTTAAAATTGAGTGACACCAATGTAGTATGAGAGTACCTTAATAATATAAAGTGAAGATAGCAAACTGAGCAGGACTCTAAATAATAGTTGCAGGTTTTATATCTATTAGCATATCAGGGCACCAAAAGAAGTTCTTGGACCTGTTGGTGTTGTTACCAGTAGGTAAAAGGCACTCCTGTGAGTGGAGTCTTCAGCTCCATTGGCACCTTACCGAGGTGTGAATTATTCCCATTTTTTTGACCTCAAACCCAAATTACCTAAACCCAAGTTTTGCTTAATTCTGAGATTGCACTTTGTTCCTGATTATGACATTTAAAATTGCTCTTGGAGGTTTTGCTGTTGGGATCTGCTTCCTTTTTAGAAGCCTGGCAGTTACACTTAGCCACTGTTGACCCTGAGGAAAAAAAAAAAAAAAAGACTCCAATTTAGGAGTTGGTACATGAAACACTTTACAAACTATCAGAAAGCTCTGTGATTTTGTTACTGTGTTACTAAGGCGTTGGATATACTGACTGCTTCTCATGTAATTGTACTTCACATCTGCCAAAATAATCTGCCTGGTTTTACTGCTATGAAGAGGCAAGCTTGCCAAGTCCATTCATCCCTGGCCATGCTCTCTGTCAGCCTCCCTCTCTGCAGAGCAGGCCATGTGCTGGCTTGCAGGCAGGTGCTCTCCAGTTTTGCAATAGAAGCAGCTATAAATGATACAACAAGACTTAGAAACATAGAATTATTAGGGTTGGAAGGGACCTCACGGATCATCTAGTTCCACCCCCCTGCCATAGACAGGAACACCTCACACTAGATCATGTTCCTCAGAGCCACATCCAGCCTGGCCTTAAAAACCTCCAGGGATGAGGCTTCTACCTCCCTAGACAACCTGTTCCAGTGTCTCACCACCCTCATGGTGAAGAACTTCTTCCTAACATCCAATCTGAATCTACCCATTTCTATTTTTGTTCCATTCCCCTCAGTCCTGTCATTACCTGACACACTAAAAAGTCCCTCCCCAGCTTTCTTGTAGGCCCCCTTCAGATACTGGAAGGCCACAATAAGGTCTTTTTGGAGTCTTCTCCAGACTGAGCAGCTCCAACTCTCTCAGTCTGTCCTCATAGGAGAGGTGCTCCAGCCTTCTAATCATCCTTGTGGCCCTTCTCTGGACCTGCTCTATCATGTCTAGATCCTTTCTAACTAGGGGGTCCAGAACTGGATGCAGTACTCCAGGTAGGGTCTCACCAGAGTAGAGGGTGAGAATCACCTCCCTCAGCTTGCTGGCTATGCTTCTCTTGATGCAATTGGCTCTCTGGGCTGCAAGTGCACACTGGTGGCTTGTGTTGAGCTTCTCATCCACCAGCACCCCCAAGTCCTTTTCTTCCATAACAGGCGATAAGAAACTGAATGAGAAGCTGCTAGCAACCAGCTTGCATTTCAGAAGGTCTAGAAAATGCTTAAGGCTGGATTGCTGCTGGGTGAAGCAGTCTAGCTCTCTTCTCACCACAACTCCCTATTCCCCATTTTTCCTTCCTTTTTTTGTCTGGCACTAAAGCAATGGTTTTGGGGAACTGATCTAATTGACTGACCTGGAAAATTCCAGACAGTTGGTTTGATCTTGATCGGTTCCCTTATCTGGTTCAGTGTGTAGCTGTGGAAGCTGTGGACTGCAGTGGGATTGCTTGTTTGCCGAGAAGTGTATGCATGAAATGTTTGTGGACATAGGACCTTAGATAAGCAAGCTCTTTCTAAGTGTTGTGTTTGTTTATGTATTTATTTATTTAGCACAATTTCCAGTGATTTTTAGCAAGTAACTTATCAATTACTTAACATTGAGTATTTGGTAGCTGTTACTGTGATTGCTGCTCCTTGAATTTATCAACAATCACTATTGATATATAAAACCATTAGTTTTTCAGGATAGTAAATTGGAATAAAAATATGTGATCCCTTACAGCATGGTAACTGAGATGTTCAAAACTCCTGTGTATAGGGTCATTACACAATAATATTTGATTTAAATACGCCCAAAATAGACGGAGGAAAAATGTCTCTATTTTAGTAACTGCATTTATTTGCACACATTTTGTATAAGCATAGCATCTTACCTCATTTCCTGTCTGCCTCCAAAAGTTCTTGTTCCCCGTAGTATATGGAGGAAGATTCCTTGTGCAAAATACATAGATTTTCACAAATAATAGCTGCAGAAGCCTGCCCAGATGTTTTTAGGAGCAAAACCATGCTTGTCCTATATGAAGAGTCAAATTGCCACATTTTCATCCAAAGTGTCAATTAGATTTGAATTAGGTGAAAATTAGGTCTACAGTGTGGTGGAGTTGATTGAGAAGTTGAATTTTGCAACATGTCTGAAATGTATGTTCCACTGTTGGGTTTGCCATCTGTCCTGGGGTGGCAGAGGAGCACTGCCTTCAGACTCCAGCTCCTTGTGAGTGGCCAGTGGCAAGTGCAGGCACAGCAGCTGTGTGTTGAACAGTAGGATCTGAAATCAGCATCTGGGAGTGAAAAATACCATCACTGGCTTCAGTTTGCAGCAGCAAACATACATAGGAGGATGAAGAAGAGTAGGAACCTCTGTACTTTGTCAAAAAGTGGAGAGCTCTCCTGTTCTGATGTAAAGCATATCAATGAGAAGGGAGTTTCAGGTTTATCAGACAGGGCTAGACTGAAGTGGAAATCCAAAGACACTTCCTGTATCTTGGCTTCTCAGAACACTGGAACCTCAGCAGCTCCTGGGGTAGCCACAAAGTTGCAGTTACCAAGCAGTACCCTCTGGCACTTACTGGTGGGTTTCTCCATTCCTTTTCCTACCTCCTGCATCCAGAGCTGTTGGCTGCACACTTAGCAGCAGAAGGGTCAACCCGGCACTGGCTAAGGCATAGGTGGAAATTTTAAGAGCTCTCCCACTAGTCTAGGCTTTGGCACCGAGCAGGGCCTACCTTGTAGGAAGATGTGTAATTTCACTTTTAGCACATGGACAAATGCTGCTGCCCATCTGTAGTATAGAAGTGCTGTGAAGCTGTATGGGTGTTTGTGATACAGTTTCACAGTGGCACCTCGGGAAGATTTTCTGTCACGGGAGATTAAAGCTTGGAGGGGGTTGAGAAGCATAATTTGTTCTTTTGTTCGGGTTGTTGCATTAGATGTCTTAAAAAGAATGTTAATTGTAGGCTAATATATAGCTTAAATAACACAGATTATTTTGATAGTGAACAGTTTATGATAGGTTAATGAAAACTTTTAAGATCTGATTGAATTGCTGATTTTAAATGTCTCTGTACAGAAAATGCTCAAATTTGGTTCTAAACTCTTCCTTGAGAGTGTTGGTTACATTGGCACTATCTTTAAAATCACAAATGATATTTTCCTATACCTCATAGAGATCTTTCCCCCCCCCCCCCTTATAATTTTATACCTTTTTTTTGTTTTCTAGGATGGAAAAAGGTTTTAGATCACTTTATTTCCTATTTAAATTGAAATGTGGAAATAGAACAGATGCTGAAAAGATGAAGTACTCAAAGGTTAAAAAGAAAGATTTGAATATGAAAATTGTTCAGTATATTATAACCCGCTGTCATGTAAAACAACAAACATACAGCTTCATAAATATGAAATGAGTCTTTTTAATAATCCAGTATCTTCCTTAGTTTTTAGATACTTTTTTGCACTTGCCTCAAAGCTTGACGCTAAGCTGACCCTCTCTTTAATATTAATGCACTCTGACTGTAATACTCTGTTTCTTTGCCTCTGATTAATGCTGTCTGTCAATTATTTACAGATCCAGTGGTACTGTGGAAGTTCCCGGAGGACTTTGGAGACCAGGTTGGAAACATGAGATTGAACTTTTTTTTTAATGTTAGAATAATAATAAAAAAGCTCTCCTATTCAGCTTTGGAGAGGCAGATGCTAATGATAGCAGGGAGGATGTCTTCACCCAACTGGTGGCTTGGTGATTAGAATGCCTTTGTGACAGGAATATGTAATAGCAGTTGTAGAGCACCGTATATTATGCTAATTCTCTATATCGCCGTACTTTCTAGAAACTATTTCTGTTGGAGGTACTGGGTTTTTATCTGTGGTAGGATTGAAAATGTGGAAAATTTATCAACTAAACTTTGCCAGATGTTGAGGTTATAAATTGTCTTAACAAACCCTGCCAGAATAAAGAAGTTGAAAAGCTGCCCATGTATGGTCTTTTAATGTCAGAACTTGTATATCCTATTCTTTTAATCCTTTATGATGAAAACCATTTTAGAGATACTCTAATTATTTGCTTGTAGAAAAAAAATACTAATTCTCTGACCATTATAAGAGACAATTATTTAAACTTACTGATTTTTGAAAGCATGAAAATCCTGTCTTCTTGTGTTAATAATCCTCAAGGGAAGTTTGTACATACAGGACTGATGGATGGTTTCACTGTTGTAGTGATAGCAAAGATATTAGTTAGTGTGTTAGAGGTTCCCCCCCCCCCAACTCTTTTATTACAGTCATTAACAATGGAATTTAATGAACAATGGAATAAAATGAAATGAAACTTTTATTATTAAGCTGCTTTTAGGTAAGTTTCTTCCGTGGAAGTATTTTTATTTTCATAAACACCAATACATAAACCCACAAAACAGAACAAATATCTCTGACTCAGTGCCTCTCTTTGCTCTTCTTTTTAAACTCATACTGAGTCAAACATATTCTTTGTTGGTAATATCACCACAGCAGATGATCTGGAAATATCTTTGGAGAGAACATCTTAAATTGTTTATTTATTTATTTAAAAATCAATAGTACAGCATTCTATAAAGACAGCTGTAAGGTGATTCATGATGAAAGGAATAAATATACAAACATAGAAGGTTGGATGTCTGGTTAGGGAATAGCATCAGTCAGAAACATGTGCAGCTCATAAGACAGTGATAAATGGTACGTGAGCAAAGTGTGCTGTTATATGTATTCTTAGTTAGACATCCAGCAATCTTTGCTAATTTTCCTGGCTGCAGAATGATAATTTTCATTGTCATTTAAATTCTTTTCTTCTCGTTTGTTTTGTTCCTTTTCCCTAAGAAAGACTTGGATCTTAAAAAAAAAAAAGAAGGGGAAAAAAAAGGAGAAATTATGTATGGAGAAAAATGGGAGCTTATTCAGTGAGTCGAAGGTTATTCAGAGAACAGCTGTTGTAGAGAAATGATTAGAAGAGGAAGCCCACTGAAGACTGGAGTGGAATCATACAAATGGGCGATAGCCATACCTGATCTATAAAAAACAGAGTCCTTAGGCAGCTCTCCGCCTTTGCACTCTGACAAACCTATGTCTGCGTGTTGTATTTCAGCAGTGTAGGGAATCTGGTGTTTCAGGTAAATGGTTTGTGTTCCTGGAAAACACAGCATGTTTTAATCCTTATCCTTGCAAGGGAAATTTTCCTATTAGAGCCTCAGGATTTGAATGGAATATGTAACAGCTTCTACAGCAACCCCCTGAGCCAAACAGTCCAGTGAAAGAAGCAGAAGCTGCCTCTGCGCATGTGTGCCTGCGTGTTGAGCTCGGTAGGGTTGGACTGGAGACCTGAATAGCTACCACACTTTAATTTTTTTTAAAAATGAGATGTCACTATACTTGTCAAAACTAATTTCAATTTAAAAGAAGAAAAAAAAAAAGAAAAAAAAAAGGTTAAACTATAAAAAGAATATTCTGCATCCTATTTTCCAGTCATTTCTATTTTAAATGTAAAATGTGTGAGTTAGTTTTTGGATGTATCCCAAAGAATCATCTTTCCTAAAATCTAAGGGCTGTCTGTTTGCACAGAGATGTGATAACAGCGGGCAAAATATTTTCCCATCTTCCTGAATTTTTCTACAGTTTATCGTGTCACCTTTTTGTTGCTTTCATGATGCAAAGAAAACTTGTCTAAGCCATTTTGATATATTCTTCCTCTTTCTTACATTTGTCCTCTGAGTATGCCTGAACTCTCCAATGCTTACTTATCCCTAATCCTCTCTCTTATTCTTGTGGCCTGCCATTTGTTTTTATTCTGGGTGGTACCCTTCTTTCAGTTATTCTTTTTTTTTGGTCTGAAATGTCAACTTTTGAAAATCTTGTTTTGTGAAATACTCCATCTGTTTTGGATGGGATGTTGAAACTACTGATGATCAGGAAAAAGAAAAGATGAGGGATTTGTCATAATCACTTACTCACATGCAGTCTATTAGGTAAAAGAAATATTAAGGTTGGTACCACAAAAGAATTTGCAGATTTCCTTGCTGATTTCCCTATCTGCCAAGACTGCAGGGAAACCTCTTATTTTCTATCTGGTAATTCTTCAGATGCCAGAATAAGAAGGAAAGAACACAGAATGGGAGAAGGAAAAAGCCATATTGCTTCAAGGCAATGAATGAAAAATACTTCTCTTTGTTACTTTGCCAGGAGTATTATAGAAAGTTGGCTTTGGGTGTTTTTTAAAGATTTTGTTTGTTTGGGTTTTTTTTGTGGTGGTGAGACTAAGCCACTTTATAGTGACTCTCAGAACTATCAGTAACACAATGAACTCGAGCTGGACAGAATTATAAGTACAAAGAAACACACTACCATGTCAAAGAAAATCTTTATTAAAAAATACCCCTAAAGCTGAAAGAATTAATCTGAGACATCTTAGAGTTACAGTTTATCATTGTGCTGGCAATAATTCTGTAAACACAGTTTATCATCATGCTGGCAATAATGCTGTAAACATGACTTGGACAATATTGAAAAAGCTCTGAGTAATCTCAGCACTGTGGAAAATATGTTGAGATTCCAGATTTGAGCATATCTAGGCTCTTCTATGGTTATCCTCAATAGCTCACATTTAGATAAGGAATCGGTTGTAGCCATTTAATGGATTTTAGTGTTTTGGGGTTGTGGGTTTTTTTGTTTAAAATGTTTTTTGAATGTATATGTCTACAGACTCTGTCATGTAGTATGTTCAAAATTCCCCTTGTGCTCATTAAAGTTTTTATGATAGTAGATGTATATTTTTCATATTGAAATTTCTGTTTTGGCTATGCAGTCTGTTTAGGCTATGGTTTAATTTCAGCCTTGCAAATTTGTTTTCAAAGTCTGTACAAAGAAAACAATAATGCTGTGATATCTGGGGGAGAAAATAGTGGGTTTTGAAAAGAAAGTATTTTTGAAGTGCTTTCATCACCTTTGCTTCCAAAATGAAACACTTTGTAACTGTTGAGAAAGAAAATTTGTGTCTCTGCAGAAATTGATGTCACCTAGCAGATCCTCAGTTCTAATGCTGGCAGTTTCCTCATGGCAGTAGAGTCAGGGCCAAAACCCTACTGATGTCAGATGTGTCCAGGTGCCTCCAGTATGCTTCTATTCATAGGTGTTGTGGAAAAAAAAACCACTCAATCTCCCAGTAATTTCATTGGGTTGAAACACTCCTGGGAAAGGGGTAGTAACTGGCACAAGGAAGGCTGAGATCACAGTGCCAATGGCACCAGCAGGTGTTAGTGGCTCTGCCAGAGGCAGTGCTGCTTCCTTTGCTGACTTAAACTTTGAAGCCTATGAAGTCTAACATTTCTTACCAAGTTAGTAATTACAGCTATTTTGGGTGCTATTAGCTGTGTAAGAATCCAGTTACTTTTTAATCTGACTGTTTATTGGCCCAAAGTGATCTCTATCTGCAATAAGCCCCAGAGTGTATAGAAAAAGCAATCCTTTGCATAGTTCTGACTCTTCTCCCTTCTAATCACATAGTAATTTTTTCTTTAGGCCTCCACTTCTCTGCTGGTGAAAAACATCTCCAGAAAGATGATACAAATAGCTTATATGGCAGGAAGTAGTCTTACCAGAAGCCACATTAGTAATGTGAAATATGACAAGGGGTTGTTGACTGAAGATGGGGGTTATGAATTGAAACTTAGCATTGGACTATTAGTTGTGTTGCAGATTCCATTCTATCTTCTCTTGCTCTCTGCTTTCTCTGCAGAGACTTGGTCAGAGTCAAAGTGCTCAGTGTCTTGCAGGATGAAATACTTAATTGCATGGATTATGGCAGTAAAATTAAAGCTTTAAATAATAATTTTTATTTAAAAAGATAAAAATATCTTGAAAAGCAAGCTCAAGTCTGTTGTCTGGGTCAAAACAATGTGTGGAAGCTAGTTGTGATGATTTCATGTTCCTCTGTGTTCTCCTCAGAGCATCAGGAACCCAAGAGGTATGAGACTGTTTACACTCTTTTCAAGGCTGCAGGCCTGCTGTTAGGGGATGCATCTCACTGGCTTTCTGCATTTGATGGCTTTGTTCTTTCATTCTGGATGAGGCATTAAATACATGTTTCAAATGTTTATGCTAAATAGATATGTGTTTCCTTTGGTGTTTTTATTAGTAAACCTTAAAAAGGGTTTTGGAATTACTTTGCTTGTGTATTAATACATTTGATTAGTTTTTTGGGTATGTTGCTATGAGAAAGGATTAATCAATCTAATGGGATGACTAATTTCAGAAGCGGTTTTGTCTCAAGTGTTACACATAATCTAGTTTAAGGATATTTTGAGTCTTGAATCCCTGTGTAACTTTGAGGAAAACAACCCAGCTGAGACGATGGCAACTTTGTGCATTGTGAGGTAAAGATAGTTTCCTCTGATTTCCTGGCGCTTAGTGTTTGAACCACATACTGTTTTTATTGAAGGATACTGTGTGTAAGGCAGCAATGCTTTCTGTCTATGCAAATCACAGATGATGAATGATCAGCAGAAAAAGCATTCAGAGGTGTTATTTGTAGTTGCTGTATTGTGTGAAGAGAAAAGATCTGTCCAGTCCTGATAAATATTTTGTGAAATAGCTGCCCACCTACACATTCTGGGAACACCCAGGGTCATTGAGACCCTTATATCATTCAAAATGTAAATTCAAGAGGTATTCCCCCAATTTATATATATACATATATTATTTTTTTTCCTAATTCATCCCAACAGAGTCAGAATAAATATTTGAGACTTTATTATCTTTATTTATTTATTTTATTGTATTTTAAAAGCCCAATATTGAAAACTTGGGTTTTTTTTTTTTGAGATTTTGAAGACAGGTGGCAACATGAGTATGCTTGTTTGTGGGATTGTGACAGTTTTGCTGTATAGAGCTTTTAAGTTAAAAATGTTGAACTTGATCAGCATATGGTACTGGCTAGCCTCATCTCTACTAGCTTTTTTGTTATCTTGTTATTGTTATAGGTCTTAATGACAGTTGTAAGCCATAGTTCTGGATGCAGGGGTTAGTCCACCCTGGGGAGGGGAGAGAGAAACAGCAGTGTGGATTATGGAAATATGAATTGATCTAAAAGGAGCTCTCTTGTAACAGAATGGGACTCAAAGAAAGACTGGAGAGAAGCTGGTGAAAAGACGATGGAATATGATGTGAAAATGATCATTTGAATGCTTTCCTTTTCATTCCCAGCTGCTGTGTTCTGGTGAAAAGGCATGCATTTGTATATCTTAAAGCTGGGTGAAAAAGGGCCAGATGAATGGAATTACTTGTTAGATATGTTTTCATTTTGAGTCAAATAAATTATGTGCATTTTAATAGACTGTATGCATATGTTAGCCATTCTTTTTTAATCATACAGCTGTGATATTGGGGGACAATATTTTATAGAAATATTCTTTTCTCTGCTCAAATAGGCACAGTATTAATATCTGACCATCCTTTTGCCTATTCTGTATCAGCCTATCATAAATAACTGTTAGTGGTTTGGCTTACTCCTACAGCCCTCAGCTATGTGCCAAACCAAAGAAGAAAAAATTAACTTATGGCTGAAACAGTGATGACAATCATTTGGAATGTCTTCCAGAAAGACTGCCAGATTGTCATGTGTGATGTTGTTGTTGATTGACCTCAACTGCCCTCAGAATATTCCACTCTAATGTCACCTAATTCCTTATTCCGTGCTACCTTACACTTTCTGATCTACTTGTTTAGTACCCTCCATCTACTTAAGTCTTCAATATGTTGCTTCTGTTGTACTTTCAGCATTGCTCCTGTGTCTCAAGCTTACTGCTGCTCTTTGAGAAATATCCTAACTAGCTCAGCCACTTCTTGTATTTGGTACTGGATGTAGTATTCCTGAACCCTCTGTTCGGTTCTTGGCTCTTGCTCTGCTTTTTGTCAATGATGGTGTTCTGCAGAACTGGGAGAGCATTTCAGGCACATCAGTTCACTGTTACTGCTACAGGTATTTGAAGTTCCATTTCAAATAATTAGTTTACATTGTGTGAATAACATAAGTTTATTTTACATATTACTTACCTTATGAATTGGCCTGGGATCACATGCCAGAATCCAAGTATGATGAAATCAAAGCCTAGTAGAAGGTATCCCTTCCCATGTCAGGGTGGGTAGAACTAGATGATCTTTAAGGTCCCTTCCAACCCAAACCATTCTATGATTCTATGAAACTCAGCCCTCACATAATTGGTTTCATTACCCTTTGTGATGTAATGTGGTTCTTCGACTTCCTCTCTACTGGCACAGCCACGGAAGCCATCATGCTCCCCCATAAGAATGCCTGTGTAGAGATAGACAAGCCCAGTCAAGGGTTTAGCTCTTGGAGTGTCTCATCTTTATCTGCATAAGTCACTGTCTATAACAGATGTTTTCTGTTGATGAGGCACCCAAGGTGTTCATTCACTCATACGCCACTTCATTTATTAACTCCTTTTAAGTTGCCAGCAAAGTCAGGGCTCACCATTACCTATGCTGTATGGTCATTTTATGGAAACATCAATGGAAAACTGTGATTCTGGAAGTACATCATGTGGTGCTGCAAGAGACAGTCTCACTCCTTAGCCTGGGCAGGCCAATTCTTGCATATAAGCGATCTGCGGAGCTGGTGCTGACCTTTCTGTGTGCATCAGTACTGAGTATTTACTGGGCAGACCAATTGTTCAGCAGGAGCTTTCTTGACAAGGAATGGCATCCTACTATTTATGGATGCTTTCTGCTTCAGAACTTGTGTTGTAGGTTACTAATTCAGTACTTCTTATTTGTACTTAAGATTTAGTTCAGGAAAAGCAGAAGTTTTGTATGTTTCACTCAGGCTGCTATTCCCAATTTGACTGTTGTAGTCATAATGCTTACTTGCTTGCTTCTGCTTTTGAAATATGCTTGAGTGAAAGAGTAATGATAGAAAACTAAGGGAGTCTGGAAGTGTAAAGTTGTATTTCAAGCAAGGTGGAGAATTTGTTACATTTTTTTTCTTTTTTGTTTTTCAGCTGTTAGCCAGCAAAAAACTTGTTTGATGGGAAAACCTCAAACTTTTCACCAGTGACACTAAGAGAAGACTTGAAAGGACTTCTGTAGTTGTAAAAAATATTTACTGGTTGTACATCCCAAAGTCTGGCAACCTCTTATCACCTATATTGAAAAGACAATGTGGTGCTGTGTGTGGAAAGAAAACATTATCTAATTTATAAAGCTGGTTTCTCCTTTCTGACTCAAAACCAATCTGCTTTTTTAACCTGTCTTTCTTGTTTCCTGTGTCTTCTACCTTGGCTACCTCCATCAAAATTATTATTGTTGGGGCTTGGTCTGGGTGTTTGTATTTATTTTGTTTGTTTGTTTTGTTTATTTCTTAGGAGTTTTTTCTTTTTTGTTGTTAGTTTTGCTTGCTTCTTTTATGATTAGGACTATGTGTAGTTTGAAGTCTCTGGTGAAATGCTAGAGTTCATGGAGTGAAAAATGATATGGAATAAAGTATGCTTGGAGTTGAAATTAGTCTGCAATGTATCAAGTGTCACCAAGAACAGAGTTTGTCATGCTTGAAACTTTATGCCTTTTTCAGTATATTTTACAAGTTCAGCTGTTTATTATTTGCAGTATACTTTTATAATTAATTTTCCATTTAAAAAAATTATTTCCATGCTGTTATGAGAAGAAACTCTTGCAATTAGGAGCCTTTCCACCTGGCTGTCAACTGTGTTCTACTTGTGGTACTCCTTGATAACCATTTCATAGACATTTCTAAGCCTGCAAACTCTACTTTAAAGGATATATTGAGTAGGTAGAGTTGGAAATGTGGCAAATAGGCTCATGTCTATCCTGAGCTATTAGAGTATTCCGAGGTGGAGGGAAAACACTAACAGGTAGAACAAATAAGAACCAATTTTCTAATATGTGCTTTATTTTATGGTGGTTATTTTTTCGCTATTGGAGAATCAGCTTCTGAACAAAGTCTGCAGGAATTCCTCAGTGTTGCTGCCAAAGGTTAATCTTAACTCACTGTTGTAAGCAGTGGTAAAAAACTTAAGATGTCTGGAGTGAAGCAAAGATTGCTGCCCTCTTAGCTATGTGGGATGACGTGGACATATTTGGATTTTGAAAGTGATGCCTAGCTTTCCTATAGTTTAAGACAATTTCTCTGTTGAGTTTCCAGATATTGTTAGAGGTGCTGTGGTAGAAAGTGTATGTTAAGAAAAGTCACCACTTCTGTACTGCGTGGTGATAGAAAGTTCTGTGTCATACTCTGGCCTTTTTTTTTTTTTGCTTGTTTTTGTAGAAAATGTAATGAATTTTCTTGAAGATGATAAATACTCTACTACCTTAAAAGTTAAGCCCACATAGTAATCTCAAGAGTGGATATGGAAGAGCCTATTTCCTGTTTTTCCCAGCTGTCTGATATTGCCTAGGGAATAATGGTCTCTCTGACATTAGTCAGGGATGTAAGGGGAAACTATTTACAAATACTACAAGCGTGCTAGGGCTCTGTGGGTTGATCTTGGGTTTGTTGCTCTTGCCAGTAATAGGATAGATGGTAATATTTCAATCTACACTTATTCTAATGGGAACTTTCTTAGGGAAGAAGTACAGTGCATTGCCAAATTTAATGTTTTTATGTTGAGTTCCAGGAAAGTTGAGGGTTTTATAAGGAGGAAAATTAACCTGTGCTGAACTTCATATTCTTTTTACTGTTCTGCTGTTTGTATGCTTGTTATTTTGAAGTGAACTTTTGGTCATCATAGAATCATAGAATTGTCAGGGTTTGAAGGGACCTCAAGGATCATCTAGTTCCAGTCCCCCTGCCATAGGCAGGGATACCTCACACTAGGTAAGTTTGCTCAGTGCCACATCCAGCCAGGCCTTAAAAACCTCCAGGGATGAGGCTTCTACTAACTCCCTGGACCTGTTCCAGTGTCTCCTCACCCTCATGGTGAAGAACTTCTTCCTAACATCTAATCTGAATCTACCCATTTCTAGTTTTGCTCCATCCCCTCTAGTCCTATCACTCCCTGACATCCTAAAAATTCCCTCCCCAGCTTTCTTTTAGGCCCTCTTCAGATACTGGAAGATACTGGTCCCAGTATGCTACTCTGGACACAGCTGTGGCTGAAATACGCTGTAGTTCTAACTGGTTACTTGATAAGATTCAGAAACAATTAGACAAAGAGAGACTCAAACATTTTATAACTCAATGAAACTCTGATTTGTTTTTAAACTTTCTGTTTGGTTATTTAGGAAGCCTTGTTGTTCAGTCTTGCAGGATGGTGAAATGCCTTTTGAAGTATGCAGGATTTTGTTCTTATCTCCTTGTGAGGTGCCTTTGAAAGATGCTCTAGAAGTAGTGAAGACTTCTGCATACTGCATGGGACGCCAGCCTTACTCTGCTGTACAGGGCAAGAGCAACCTGTAGTATGCCCCCAGTTGAAGTATACTGCACCCTGGTCATGCTACTGTCCCAGTCATTAATTTTCTTTAATTCTTTGCTTTTGGACTTGGAGGAAACTTTGAAATATCCAAAAGTGAAAGTGCGGAAAGTTAACTACTGCTTATGTTTCTTTCCACTGTGCAAAATGAAAATCATTGCTAAGTCTGGAAAACTTTTTTGTTTCAAATGATTCAGAATGGTTGTAGAAGGATGTTGCTTTTGTTGCAGAGAGCTTTATAGGATCACATCGCTGTACACTTCCACTTTCTAGCCTGGCCTTGAACTCCTCAAAATTCTCAGTATGTTTATTTGAAAAGTATGGAAATGCTAGCTAGTATAATTCAAACTAGAGATTTTTGATTAGCAAAAAAAAAAAAAAGGTTCAAAAATAACATTAAGATAGAGCCATGGAATTTAGTGGTTCATTCTTGCAGTTCCGTAACCTTAAGGTACATTTTATTTATTTATTTATTAAGAGAGTTTTGCATCTCTACCCTAAGCCATTTGCTTTTAAAATGTGTGTTCTTCTTTGATCTAAGTGTTCAGAAAGAAACTGATAATTGTATTATTTTTTATCCCTACAGAACTGGCAGATAATCATTGAATAATGCCCTTTTCGAGAGAGGCACACGGAGGTTAAAATCTGTTATGGAGGCCTTATAATGACCTCTGTACTTTAGACCTTTGAGTTTTGATGAATGTAATCTAAGATACAAATTTTTTTTTGGTCAGACCATTTGGGCCTTTCTTTTTTGTAGCTACAATTTTCTGATAAGATTTTAAGCAGAAGTAAGAGCAAAGTCTTTGAAATATAACCGCTGCTGCTGACTTCACATGGGTCCCTGCTGTGGATGTGCACAGCTTCAGAGGAAGAAAAGGAAAAGTCAGTGGCAAGGACAGGGCTTGCCTTTTCATCAGCTCTTTTATGTGGCAGCATTAGAATTTCACCTTCACTGAGCCATGATCATGAAGGGCTCAACTCTGCAAGATGCTAAGCTGCCTGGCTTTGATTTAAAAATGAATCTAAATCTGTGCTTAACTTTAAGCATTTAAACATTCCCGCTGAAGTTACTGGTTTGAATCAGAAATACCTCTCAGGACAGTCATAGATCTCAAGTAGATGTCCTGTTTATATGTTTGGATTTGCACAGGGTGACTGAAAAATGTGATAAGGAACAGTGAAATAGAGTCCCCTTTGAGGGAAGGGCAGAGAGCAAGTTGAGGTAATAGTGGAGAGGACCTTGGAGGTGGAGATGAGAGTAGGGAAAATTGATAAGAACCACTGAGAGAGACCTGCAGTCAAGTGACTCAAGATACTAAAAGAGAGGTTAGTAGGAAGAGAAAATTCTAGCAGAAGGAAAAGAATTTTGAAGAACAATTAGGTGAAATACCAAGAGTAGTCAAGTGGTTTTGTCAGCAAGGGTAAAAACAGGAGACTCATTAATAAAATAGATGAAGGACTGTCAAAATGAATTCACCCTTTCAGTGAAAACGAGCAGGGGAAAAGGACTTCACAAAAATAAGTCAGAGAAATAAGAGAAAGACAAATGCTAGAAAAATATCCTTGCTGAAAAAGATAACAGCTAAAGAAATAAGGGTAGTGGAGGAAAAAAAGGGCAAAAGCATTTTGTAGCCAAGTGGATGACCATTTGTTCATGCTCTTGTAATTTGTATTTCTTTGGCTAATTTCTGCTTCAGAATGAAATAAGGAGAGGAGGATAGATCAACAGTTTTTTGAGTGCTGGTTTGTGTGAATGATTTTGATTACAATCTAATTTATTTAGGCCATTTCTTGCCTGGGTATCTGCATGTGTCTCTGGAATGAGTATGTGACTATGTGTCAGGTATACCCTTTCCTTCTGCAGAGTCACACAAATTCCTTATGTATGATGGATCTGGGGAAAGAACCTGCCTGCTTGCCTGGGGAACAGTCTTAAGTTGCAGATGATCACATAAATAGTTAAAAGCTAGCAGGACTCACTCTTTAAAAACCAGTGTCTGAACTGCTGTTTATGAAGTGGTTCATCATTCTGGATAGCTTAAGATGTTCCTATCCAGGGAAGATTTTCAATCCTTTCACAGGGATGCACATGGAAAAAAACAGGTTTGTTTCCTCCCCACTGAAATATAAGCTGCAGAATATGTTATAATAAAAAAAAAAAAAAAGTGCTGGGGTGAATAGTATTAAAATCCTCCTAGTCTCAGAAACTAATCAGGTTAAGCTTCAATACTTGAATACTTCAGTAGTATAATATTTAGTATTGAAAATTTCTGTCAGTTCATCAACTCATCAGGCGTCACCTACATAGAGAATGTAACCTGTTAAAATGTGTAAGTTAAAAGTGAAAAATCCACTCATATCTAGATAGAGATACATTAACAAACTGATTATATTACATGTATGTACATACATACTTGTATATGAAATATGGTGTGAGTTTTTGATAGAAGCAACTCCTGTACCTTCTTCCAGCTGTAGTGAGATCTCACTGTGTCTTCTTGAAGTGGAAAAAGAAACAAGTGTCCTCCCAAATCACTGTGCTCTACTATGTATACCTAACAGCCAGGGAAGTTTTGTACGCTTGCATCAGTTGTCTGGGAAATTATAATAATAAAAAAAATCCTGTATTTTCAAGTTACAAGGGATGTGATGTGTGTCTTTAATTTTACCAAGATGATTAGTAATTTCACTTAAGATTGTGAGTTACCAGGAGGTTTTCCTGGAAAGGTGGTGTGTATGAAGCCAGAAGCATCTTTGACCACTTTTTACATTGCTTTGTAAAGTGATTAGCTGAATGAGTATCAAAATAAGTAAGGGATGCTAAACAATTAATACTTTTTAGGCATCCATAATCATCTCAATGTAGAGCCAGTGGTCACAACCAGGCCAGGCTGCAGCTGTGTAGTACAGTTGATGAAAGTGAATTAATTAACTGCTGGATCATAAGCTTGGGAGAGTGCAAGTTTCTGCTGCTATGTTACAGGCATAAAGGAAATATTTTCTTAAATACCATTTTTGGTTTTGTTTAAGCTTTTTGCAAGAGAAGCATCATGCTGTAGTTCACATGATACTGATTTTATTTTCTTCTTTATCTTGGAGCTGATAGAAGGAATGAGCTAGTTATCCTTTAACTTAGCAATTAAACTCAATCATGTATGCAACTGTAAATATTTTATTTGGTGTTTGAAAACAAATAGACAATCTTTTACTGGCTTTTTTTAAAACATCATTACCATAGTGACCCCGTATACAATTTTTTCCTTTGACACAGTGCCCATTAATGAAGATATTTATGACCTTTTGTCTTCAGAAATAAACACATACTAAAAGCTTGTGAAGCTATGAAAATAAGACACAATAAGTGTGTTACAATTTTTCTAAGAGTGTGTGGACTTAAGAGGAAGTCCTGGCTGAGCTATGGATCCTTGAAAATGGTGACCCATTAGGAGATGACCTCAATTTTATTCAATAAAGAGATGACTGAAAATATCAACCATAATTGTACACAAATAGTGAGATAGCGAGAGTGTGTTTGTATAGAAAGTCATTTGCATTTTAAATTTGTCTAGGATCATCTTGGGGGCATCTTGTTTTTGTCCATTTTAAAAATCTGAATAGCACCTGTAATTAAGGGAGAAAACTGAGCCCTGGAAGCTAGGTAGGACTTCCATCTATTGATCTGTGTAAGCCCAGCTTACGCTGTCAGGGGAGAAGCAGTCAACTGCTGAGCTGCTTTGTCACTGACATAAGCTGAGGGAGGATTTTTTTTTTTGTCTATACTGTTTATACGCCAGTCTATAGACCTGCTGGCTGGTTGAATTTTAAAGAGTGAGGAGGTTTAAAGACTTGTCCCCTGAGGGATGCTCCTGCCAGTTGGGAAGCGAGCTGAGGCTGCTCTGCAGAAGTCGTGTGCGCCTGTGCTGGCTGGGGGGGCACGGAGCAGAGCTGGGGAAATGCTGTACTGCAGCTCAGTCTGGAAAATGCTGCAAAACATACCCATAATTTTCAGGTTGTTTAGTCAAAATATTGAGCTGATACCTCTGGTTGGTTTTTGTTTTGTTTTGTTTTCTTTCCTTTTATTTTTCTTGTGTGTTAATTTATTCTGAGAGAATACAATGGGGAACATAAATGAATACATTTCCATACCCAGTTCTGAGGCAGTGCTAAGCTCACCAGGCAGCAATTAAAATGCTTAGTAGCAAGGAGAAAATTACATCCTCTAAGTGTGAGAATAGGTGCAGATTTGGAAAGAGAATTTACGTAGAGTATAAAATACTATTTGTTTGGAAAGGGATAAGCAAGCTTTATGAGCTGGAAGTGAGAGACTATTTGGAAATGTTTAGGAATTTTCTGAGTTAAAAGTATCAATTGTTCTTGCTGTCTTTTGTTGGAGTTTGTTATTACTACAACCAGCATTGTGTATGCTTGTTTCCTGCTCACAGAAATTCCAAAGTTTACCTGCCCTGTTTGTGCTGTGCTCCGCAGCCCTCTGCAGTGGCCACACACAACAGTCAGGCTGGTGCTTGAGCAATTTCTTTTTGAGAATATTGTATGTACTGCTGTTGCTCATCATTAAGTTAATAACTTTTCCCAAAACACAGCATGTGGCTTTCATACCCTTTTTTACCTGTGCTGACAAAATTCCAAAGATTTCTTACACTTTTTTGTGTAACTTTGAAATTTTAGAAAAGTTGATGCTTTCCATTTTGTCTTGTATTGAGGATTTACTGGGGCACGTCATAAACATTTAAAGTGTTGGTACTATCATATGGATGTTGTACTCAGAAGCCTGTTTTCCCGAACTGTTCATCCCTTGCTGATTAACTTGCTTGGGTTCTTCATGTTTTACACTATCCACTGAGCCAGGGAAATGTTTGAAGTAAATAATCATTGTTGTGTGTAGGCATTTAAATACATGATTTCCCCTAATGGGAGTTGACTGCTCAAGATGCAGCGAACAGAGAGTTTGGGCTGGAAAGTGCTAACATCTTAGATTGTGTTCTTAAACCCCTTTGTGCAGCTCTGGAAGCGTGCGCTCAATATGCATTTTTCTGACGACACACACCTTGTGAGATAAATTGTGCGTGCAGCAGGATGTCTGTTGGTCTGCTACTAAAAGGGAATGCCCTGGCTATGACCAACTGTGCTGATGTTGACTGTCCCCTAAGCTGAAGTATTTCACAGAGGGTTTGCTTTCACAGTAGGGAGCAAGGAAATAAACCCTGTTTTTTCCTGGGCTCTTTAAAAGTCGTTTAATGTATTTGCTACTAACTACTCTGGTAATTTACTTTTTTTCTTAACCCCCTCTAAAGAAAAATGTTGATTGTCTTGAGAGCATTTTTATATTTGAATTAACACATTTTATTTGCCACTAAACAGCTTCTTAAATAAAATTCTGCAAGGAAGAGTGACATTATCCTTTTATATTATGGTATGAGTGTAGACCTGGTGGATTTCCTCCCCCCTTTCCCTTTAATAATAGCAAACCTTAGTTGTGAAACCCAAAGGGTTAATCATATAAATTTCTCCTTTGGACCAGAAGAAGATTTCCATCATTTTCAGCATTTGACTATGGAACATGTATAGAGTTGTTACACCTCTCTGTAATTCATTCTGCTGCCAACTCCATTCCCTTTTCTCTGCCTGCATTTTAATTGAAACAACATTTGTATTTTTGAGCCAGGATCTGTCAGAAGTCCCTGTGGCTAGTCTGTGGTACAAGTAGCAGCAGACGTGGCTTACCCATATGGTGTGGTGCTTCTTGTAAAATCCATATGGCCTTGTTGAAGGGAATCCCAGCGGGGATGTGAAGGGTGTTAATACCCTTCAGGCCAGGCCTTTCCCTCCTGGGGCTTCTGTGGCATTGTCTTTGCAATCTGCCAAAGCACAAACTTAATTCCTTTTTAATAATCAATTATTTCAGTCCAGGAACGTGTGCTGTATTTTTTGCAATCATATATTCCTTGAACTTATTATTTGTTACGAGTGCTTTTAGATTTATTTATTTTTTAGAAGTGAGCTTTCCAATAGCTTTTTCAAAACTCCTAACTTTATTTCTTCTACTTGTATTTACAGGAAGTGCTGAGCAGTGTTCCGAAGTTCTGCTTTCCTTTTGACGTTGAAAGGTATGTGGTGCAGTTATCAGTCATTTGAAAATGTTTCATAGAAAATGAAATGTAGTGGAATTGCAAGGAGAGATTTAAAGAAAAGGGAAGCATACTATACTCCCTAAACTTGCACCTGCAGGTGAGAAGAGTATGTTCTTTGTTGTTCAAGTAAGTATGAAATCACTAGTAGGAAATTATCACTGCAAAATGCAGCCTTCACAGAATTTCGAGGATGTCTCTTTCAAGACAGAGCTGTATTCTGGTTCCTAATTTTGTCCATTATAATTGTAAACACCATCTGTGTTAATATAAGGATATAAAATAGTTACCTTCAAACGGCAAGCTGCATAAAAAAAAAGCTACTGTGCATCAGGATACCCACAGAACAGTACTGAAAACATTCACTGAGTTCAAAGAAATTAAGACTTTAATTGCACGGAGTTAACTGAATATGCAATTGATTTTTCTCAGAGATAAATCAAGACCATTATTTATAATTAATTAGCCCTTACCTTTCTGGTATCAGTTATAGTGTGGTTTCCATTTAATACTGTCAGTCATTTAAGTTGTTCATATAACCCCTTTTTACTAATTAAAATACTTATTTAGGCTTGTCAAAATGATTGGTGGTAATAAATTTAATAAATTATACTCACTTGGTTTGGAAAAGTCATAGTGTCCAAATCAGCAAAGGTTGAATTGGAAGCTTGATTTGCATAATTAATGAAAGATACACCCAAGTAGTGTGCAGGCTGAGATGGTTTCAGAACAGCATTGGAGTCAGTTGGAGATGGAGACTCAAAGATGAGAAGCATCTCTTGGATGTGAGAAGCACCTATCAGTGGAGTAAAAGTTGGTGTGCAGAGGAAAGGAGTGAGGCTTTGCAGAAAGACACACTGGCAAAGTAAAGATCTTTGTAAACACAACTACTCTGAAGTAAACTAGCTTCATTTAGTCTTTTATAGGTGAATTTAATTAAGTTGTTTGGGTTTTGAACTGGTTAAGCTCACTGTCCTATAATATGTTTGAATGACAACTAATACAGTTGTCAGTGTTGCCATTATAGTATTAAAGTCTTTAATGTGCTTAAGATATGTACTGAATTCTGTTTAAAATTGATAATGGAGATGAATAATGGAAATAAAATTTGAGGATAACAGAAAAGGGTGAGGTTCTGTTGCTGCCATCCAGTGGCAAGAAGATAATCAGTGGCAGCAAACAATTATTTTCAAATAACTTCTCTTTCATTAACTATTTCAGTTGAACCATTTAGAGGGCAGTTGCTTGTATGAGATAGATAAGCTTAATCAATAAACTATTTGATTACCTGAATTTACAGCATATTTAGGCTTGTATTGTAGCTGAGTATTCAAAGGAGAGAAAAAAAAAAAGAAAAAAGAGAAAGTTCTGGGATGTTTGTTGTTTATCTCTTAACACCTTCCTATGCCCTCCTGCCTAGACATGCTTTTTGACTCTTGGCCTTATACTCAGCTGTAAAGCAGTGCCCTCAAAGGTGCACAATTTCTACAGTTTCATAAAAATTGGCAGTTGGATAGCTGGATAGAGCAGAGGTTTTTGGAATCTGTAGTGACGAAGGGAACAAAAGTGATATGTTTGGTCTGGCCTGCTGACTGCTCAGGACAGTAGTGCTGTGGTATTATTATAATCAACCAGCACCTTTGCAGCTTCTTGGTGTAGCTGGGAGGTGAGTTTTAGGGGATTTGTGGGAGAATGAAGGATAGTGTGGGATCACGAGCATATAAAAGAGGAGAAGCATAGCTGTTGTGGGGAAAAGGACAGAAAGAGTGGAAGCTCTTTCAGGAAGGCAGGTGACTACTGGCAAGCTATTTGTGTGACCAACTTACTGGCTATGTGGTATATTTAGCATTTACTACTCAGTTTAAGCATTGTCTGTGGTGTAGATGTACATTACCACTTTTTTTAACACAGTACCCGTGTTTTCCGCTTTCCCAGTTTTTGTTGGTTTGTTGTTGGTTTTGTTTTGAAATTTGGACTGATAAAGAAAAGGACTGAGAAAAACACTGCTGTAGCTCCTATGCATGTGACTTTTTTGAATGGGCATTGAAGATGTGACAAGCATTTTATTTTTTTTGTCTAGCCATACATGTGCTTTTTACTTGTCTGGTTGAATATATATATCTATATATATTTTTTTTTTTCCTGTAATAAAAGATCTTGATAGACTTAATACTCTCAAGTATTTCAGAGGCAGTTTGGATGATAATTTCTGTACAGAAAGCTTAGACTGAAGTGAAATACAAAGTAACTGTTTTATTGATAGAGCATATTGTAGTTTAGAGGGCACACCTGTACTATGTGCCCCATATGTGTACAAAGCACTTCAAGCAATATCTGATCTTAGTAAGACCTAGAAATTACCAGTGCGGAAGGAGACAACTTCCACTGATGCTGCTGATCAAGATACCTAGAACAGAAAATGTGACTTTCTTCTGTGGATGACTTCTGGGTTCCTGATGTATAGTAAAACTGGAGGGAATGGAGTGTCTTATCTGTTAACTAGCTAAATAAAGCTCAATATGGTTGAAAATCTGTATTCTTCAAGTTACAGAAATGAGAAGTTAAAGCACAGTCGTAAGATCATTGTCATCTGTTTTCTTCCAACTTGCCTTTAATTAGTGAATGAATGGAAAGAGGAATGAAATAAGAACATGCATTTGATTTTATTTACTATGTTACTGTGGTTGTAGACAGACATCCAGATTTAATTCTCACTATTTGATGCTGCTTACATCATCTCACCAGACATACACACTTCATCTTTTATGCAGATGTTATAGAGAACTGTACACCACTTGTTCTAGTTATCTGAAGTATGTACCGTGAATGGTGACTAAAAATATAGAGGTGACTCCCATTAAGTGTAACTTAAAGTCAAACCAAAATAGGCACAATGGTGTAATGTTTTGACCATGACTTGGAGTTTTATATATAATTTTTTATTGGAAGCAAACACATAATTTCATTACTGCTGGTTATGGCTTGCATTTTATTTTGGAAGGCTGAAGAAATTCATGCAAGTTCCTGAGCATTTGCTCCAAGAAGCTGTCTTCCTTTTTTGTTCTTTTTTTCAGTGACTAAATTATTTTTAAGCTTAATAAATAGCACAATTGTATAACATTCTAACAGTTTGCTTGTATATATTTACAAATATGTTCCCTTTTCTCTGCTACAGAGTTCCTTCTCTGTTTCTTTTCATTCAGAATAACAAGGATTTAATATTCGAGAACACAAAATTTTTAATTACCTTTTAATGTTTGCTAAAGTACTTTAGTATGTCAGAAAAAGCAGTTTGTCCTCTCTCTTGTTCCTTGAATCTTTTATATAAATTCTGCAGTTTTCTTATTTTCCTTTTCCAGTGGTCTTCTGTATCTTCACTCTCAACCCAAAACTCAGGTGTAAATCTGCTGAGAGCCCACACCTCAATCTCTACATCCATCAGTTGTTTTGCTGAATAGTGACTAATGAGCATGTAGCTTTTGCTCTTCTTCCTGTTTCCTTTGGCCTATTTCAGATTCAGTCCTAACTTGTCCAACATCACTGCTTGACCCCTGAATTTTATCTTTGCTTTGAATCTCTCTCATTTATCTCCTCCATAAATACTCCCTCTCTCTCCTTCCATTCCCGTCTTTTCCATTTCAGGGTGCATTTCTTCTGCATGGCTTTTTATCTGAGACACTTTGGAAACTGCCTGTAGGATCAGCATGGAGACACTGATAAGCACCTCATTAATTTCCCCTGCGGTGCTCACCTGATCGCAGAGAAGCATTATATTTTGGAGTCTAAGAAGTAGTGCTGCTTCTGCTGCTTCTGGAGGAGATTTCTCATTAGGAGTAGAATATTGCTCAAGTATGGGAATTACTGTGCATATTATTTAACCTATAATCTATTTGGGTCAATGAGTAATGATGGCAGGAATGACATCACTTTCACTCTCCCTGCTATTTCTGGTAAAAATCTGTGTGCAGAAACACAGCTATGAGCAGGACAAGTGCAAAACAATGGATGTAGAGATTGTTGGATTTTTAGATCTTGTGAAAGGCAGTTATATCTTGCACACTGAGCTGTGATGTGCTCTTCTAGAACCTCATCTGGGTATGATGGCTAGGGCCCTTGGAGAGAGCAAATTTGTGTAGTGACTGAAGTACACTCAGTGAGACTCTTTACTAGCTAGCTATGGTTTCTTTTAGTGCTTCTGTTGTTTTGAAAGTGTAACCCCAATTATGAGCTAACTACACTTTTGTTTGTGGTAAGTTTCTTACTTGGTGATAGCTTTGTGCCTTCTGCAGTTTTCTTTCTGTTCTCTTTCTTTCTGGAAAGCAGAGCTTGTAAGATTAAGTTGGAGTAGAGGAGCCTTCCACTGAGAGAGCTTCAGTTGTGGATTTGGGGATCATGGAGTGGTCTTGAAAGTGGAGAATATAGTCCCTGAAGCTTAGATTTGGGGATAGCAATGAGCTGAAAGAGACAGCCCAACCTAGAGTTGGTGTCTCCCCAGTCTTTCCATCAGCAGAAACACCTATGTTAACATCTGTTTTTCAAATTCCTGCTTGAAATGGTTTCTCATCTATTCTATGATCTGAGGAGAAGGAAGGTGAATGACTGGTGGAGGGTCATTTTGCAGAAAGATTGAGAGATGAAATACATTTGGAATTTTCAGGTGTAGATGGCAGCTGCCAAAGCTTTAATCAGAGCTTTGTACTTTAATTACAGTGGTCAAGCATGTGTATGTGACACTTTATAATTAATGATACCAGTAACTTTGTTTGCTTTTAAAAAATAAGTCATAAAAATATGTATTTCTTTGCATTGAAGTCTTTCACTTTTTGAAACTCACTGAAAAAATGAACTCTCTGGAATTCAAAATTCTTTAAAAGTTTCTAAAATTTGAAGAAAAAATAATTGTAGGCATCTTCTGTGTCCTAAACAAGATTGGTTTGGAAGAAGAGCAATTGTTATTTGAGCATGAAGGATAAACATAATGATTAGACATGCTGGTTTTCATTCCAAGAAGAGATTTAATTCCTGCCTTAATCAGCTCTTTCAAGGCAGCCTTAAAATGAGGCTTGAATAACAGCTATAGTGTAAAAAAGAGTCTTTAAAATGGCTCTTTATGTACTCCATGGGTACTAAAGAGCCTTTTCTGCATTGTGTAGGTATGTACTTAGAACATTTTAAAAAAGTACTTTTATTCCTATAATGACCTGTAATAACCTTGAAAGAGCCCATTGTAGTCTGCAGGGTTAATAGGTATTTACACACATTCTTTTCTATTAGTGATTTATTATTGTTAAACTAAGATTAAAAGTAAGCTTGTGGGGCAAGAGTCAAAAGTAAGTCAAAGGCAAGGCAGAGGAATGAGTGAGGAGAAGGCCAGTGACAGTTGGGAACGATTTGTGACTGCTCTGCCTGTACAAGTCAGTAGATCATGTTCTTTTCAAATACTTGACTACATCAGCATATTGCAGAAAGATTTTGAAGCTTGGTTAGTTGATCCTGTGCTTCAGTAGAAAGTCTAAATAACATCCTATTTAGGGAATTATGCTGTGTAATAATTGCATTTTACTTGTGTGGCTGTTCATGTGAAGGAAGACCTGAGACACCTCATTGCTGTGCTTCAGTAGCAGTGCCAGAAAGGTGAGACATGACTTTTAAAGAAGCCATAGTAAAACAGAGAGGCACAAGCCCCAAGTCACGTAGCCAACATTTTTGAATAGAATAGAATAGAATAGAATAGAATAGAATAGAATAGAATAGAATAGAATAGAATAGAATAGAATAGAATAGAATAGACCAGGTTGGAAGAGACCTTCAAGATCATCCAACACCACCCAACCAACTAAACCATGCAACCAAGCACCCTGTCAAGTCTCCAATGATGGTACATGATATATGGATATGGATAAACTGTAGTGGTAGCACTTCTAAAATGTTTTATGTGTCTGTTTTATATATCGTGGCTATCAATTGATCTAAAGAAATCCCAAGTCATCGTATGTCTGTTCCTGTAAGGCTTACATATGGTCAGTTTTGACTCTGCTGAAGAGGAGTGAAAAATCAGGCATTCTTACTGCCCCCAGATCATTAAGTGGAGTTCTCAAGTTAGAAACCCAGCATTAATTCAGTATTTTAAACTCTGGTCAAAAAATGTGGTCCAGATGCACAGCCACTGGCTTTTGTTAGCTATTGCTCTGGAGCACATGGGACCAAATGCAAACTCTTGGGTTCTTTGTGGAGATTCAGTTTTAGCCTTGGAGTTTTTCTCACTTCTGAAAAAAACTGAAACATGCTGCTTGCATCTCCTGCTAAGCTTTGTGGGAAGCAGTGTTCAAGCTGGGCCATGTTTACATGGTCTGTTGGAACATGGAGTTCTCTCTCTTGGAAAAGCAAAGGGAAGATGCTGAGTTGGAACTGGTGAGATGGCATTGGAATTGCCTCCTGCTGTACTGTCATAATTGGGCAAGGCTATTTTTAATAGAGAATATCAGAATTCAAATCTAGTGTTTAGAGTGGTCTTGTGTACTGTTGCTTTTATGTATGCTTTAGTTGCAATGCCATCTTCAGGTTTTGCAAAGGGAGGAGGCAAATAACTGACAGCAAGAGATCCTTACTGAAATGAGATTTTTGGGCTAAAGAATTATTTTTCAAGCAGTAATAAGGTAGTTTTCTGACATACATGTACACAGTACATTAAAAGCAATGCCTGTGTAGATGGACACCTATCAACAGTTTCTTTTTGTAAATAATTAGTGATCTCTTTGGGTTAAAATGGTGCATAGAAGCCCCAGCATAACAATGCTAAGGCTCCAAGACCGGTGGTGGGCCGCAGCAGAGAAGAGAGGGGCTGGGAGCAGGAGGCAGCTGAAGTTACTGCATGGTGTGTTACCAGTGCTACTTGCTACCAGCTGCTGCTGAATTACTGCCTAAGTCCCTGGCCAAGGTGTGTGCATTGGTGCTAGAACCATGCTGCAGGGTTCAGTGCTGGTCTGCTTTCAGGAATAAAAGAAAAACGCAGAGACGTCAGACAGAAAATTGCATCATTGGCAGGGAAGTAATAACTCCTTGTTATTAATGGCTTTCTCTTGTATCAGGCATAATATCCAGGCAGCATGCTTAGCTATGTGGAACTTGAAAAAGAAAGATCAAATGAAGGCCATTGAGTACTGACTGTCTTGAAAGAACACACTAGGTTGTTCCAGTCTGTTCAAGCAAGTGAGGAATATGCTTGTTTGAATGATTTAATTACTGAACCCAAAAAATGAAAAAATCCATTCATTATCATGGGTTCCAGTGATTATGTTGGACTAAATATGTCTTGTAATGTTGCGTGTGCTCTGTACAGGCTTTTGTTTCAGCCTAGTCATTATATGTTCATGAGGAACTAGACCAAATTAAAATGAGTGTGAAACTACAGCCTGGATAGTGGTATCACTTAACTAAGTTTTTGTCATCCAGTGTAAAGTGCATGTGTCCCATGTAACTTGTCTCACACTTTAACCACCTGCTACTTTCTTCTTTCCCAGGGGAAAATTTGTGGGTTTTATTTTGGTGGAGATTTAAGAAAACTAACTCAACCAAATAAAACCCCAATCTGCATTGTGGAGGATAAATAAAATAAAATGGTACTCTTAGATTAGAAGACTGTGAGATTTGTGATGATTCTCAGCATATCCAGGAATGTCTTTCCAGTTTGTAACCTGAAGATTGAACCACACATGACATGTGTTAGTCATAGTGCTTATGAGCAGGTATCTAGGTATTGTGCTACAGATCATGTAAGAATGAATGGGAGAAGAACAATGGACAGTAGAATTACAGGCAGAACTGCTGCATTTTATGCTTGCCAATCTCCATGCACTCCTTATCATAACTTTGTTCTCATTTGGTTTTAGTTATATCTTTAAAGGTCACTTCCAACCCAAACCATTCTATGATTCATTCTGTGCCACACACTCCTGGCTGACAATACCAAGTCTACCTAAAGCTGGTTTTCTTTGGGAGACTTTGGGAAAGTACATATGTATTTGTGTGAATAAACTTCAGATACAGTTTGTTAGTGTTCTAGGATACTTACATTGAGTGCATTTCACAATTCTATGAAGTTTGGCCACATTGGAAGTTGGGTCTGTCCCATGCCTTCAGCTATCTGAAGCTGACAAATTGGACAACAGAGAAAAATGCCTGGCTTGGGAGTGTAAAGGAGATAAAGAACATGTCATTTATTCTTGAAAAGAAATTGGGACAGATTCATACAGCCAAGCAGACAGTGGTGGTTCAGGAATGGAGGTTGAGACTGGGACCTTGAGATGTATATTGGTCATCAGAGGTTACACTGAGAAGGGGAGGTAGAAACTGGGAATCAGACACATAGCCTGTGCTGCTGGGTGAATGCTGTTTGAGGAGAGTTTGGGGGTAAGAGGAGCTGGAACATCAGGCAGGGGAAGTTTGTGTAAACTTTGTCTCAAGTGGATCATAGTTTGATACGGTCCTGAAGATATTATTTTAGCTCTTGTGCTACTAGTTTTTGATTATTTTTTGGCTTTTGCATTTCCAGAGCTAAATGAGTTTGCACTGAAAATGAATTTAGCAGTATGTTCTTTGTTGGGCAATGTGTACTGCAAAAAAAGGGAGGAGGATGTGTGTGGGTGCAAGGGGAGGCTATGGTTTAACTAGTGAAGCTATTCTGAGGTGTGTGTGTGAAACTAGTTTTCTCATGTCTGTCTTAAGCCAGACCTGTATTATGACATTTAATACACTATTTGTAGAATTTTAAACCTTTGTTTTAGTTACCATTTTTCACTGTTGAGGTGCGCTCAAAGCCAACAGGCTGGGTGGCAGGCCTGTACTGTCTCTACTTAGGCCTTATTTAGGAAAGATCTTAATGAAATGCCCTGTCCATTCAGACCTGGAGCTGGATTCCATGGATTATGTCAGCCAGAGTGTGGTGCTAGGACTGCAGCTGAAGGAAGGACTCGGACTCTTCCATGCTATGGGGAAGGAGTGAGATGCAAGAGGCAGCCTGGATGTTGGGTCGGGAGCTGGGGCATAAAAATGCTTGATACCACTGATTTAAATGCTCACACTTTATGTAATTTAGTAGTCTTACACTCTCTTTCTGATTTTTCAGGGTGTCCCAAAACCAAGTAGGACAGCATTTTACCTTCGTGCTCACTGACATTGAAAGTAAGCAAAGGTTTGGATTTTGCCGTTTGACGTCAGGAGGCAAGGTCTGCCTCTGTATCCTAAGGTGAGTTGGTGTAAAGAAAAATTGCATCAAGGAGTGAGTATGGGAAAAATACAAGTTATAAAAGATGTTTTCCAAACTCTCTGCTGATGTTTTACTTCTCTGTCAGGGCATCATTTCTCTGTGACAGTGTTAACATTGGCTTCATGTGAAAAGTGATTCCAAGCCCCACGTGATGGCTTTCTTATGTGAGGCTAAATAATTCTGTTTAATTTAACATGAAATTGACCCCAGTGAAATACTTAATTTCCTCTCGGCTTTTTCTTTCTTTTCCCATAAGATAATTGTTTTGGTACTGAAAAGAAAATAATTATTTAGCTGTCCTAAAACCCCTTTTAAGTAAATTAATTAAACAGCAGAATGCTTTAATTAAAAGGCAGATTTGAACTTCAGTTAAGAGCCTAGCAGCCTGTAATGCCTGTAGAGGCATGTGCTGCAGAACCCATTGGCAGCAGAGGGGCCAGCTGGAGAATTTTGGAGAGTAAGCTAGGAATTTTATGGAGAAAAGCAGATTATCAGATTTTGGACAACATAGAAATCAGGCAATCATGGAAGGTACCAGTTCAGGATCACAAAATGTTAAGGCTTGGAAGGAACCTCTGGAGATCATTGAGTCCAACCCCCTTGCAAGAGCAGGACCATAGAATCTGGCACAGGTTGCACAGGAGCATATCCAGATGGGTCTTGAAAGTCTCCAGAGAAGGAGCCTCAACAACCTCTCTGGGGAGCCTGTTTCAGTGCTCTGTGACCCTCCCAGTGAAGAAGTTCCTGCTCATGTTGAGGTGGAAGCTCCTGTGATGTAGTTGATATCCATTGCCCTTTGTCCTATCCCAGGGTGCAAGTGAGCAGAGCCTCTTGACACTTAGCCCTCAGATATTTATAAACATTTATTAAATCCTCTCTCAGTCTTCTCTCCTCCAGACTAAAAAGCCCCAGGGTGCTCAGCCTCTCCTCATTAGTATGGATCACATGAGTTAGGGAGACAAACACCATACAGATTTGTGAAAGAGTAACAGTAAAAACATGTAGAGAGGGAAAAAAGACCAGACAACATAGAAACTTGCAGAGCAGTTCTTAAAATTACTGAAAGTATTACATCAAGACACTTGTCAGCTTTTAAACATTCTGAACTAATGTCAAGAGCCAGTACAGTGGACATTTTTGGCTATGTAATATTGGTGAAAAAATAATAAATTAGTTATCTGATGAAAATAGCAAAATAATAAGCAAAAGGAAAAGATTTTGGAAATTAATTTACTTTTCATGATCCCAACAATACTTCTTTAATAATATGTCCCAAAGGCTTAATTCGTAGGATTTAGGAGTGTGTAATACTTAGCCCTGTGATACCTTTTGTTGATTTATCTTGTTAAGGCCTAGAGTAAGAATGTCTTTTGTCTGAATTAACCTTTTCTTGCCCCATCAAGCTGGAAACATGATTGTTAACGAGTGCTCCTAGCATTGTCTGACTGGCTTCTAATGCTATGATAACAAATGTTTAATCAGTTATGCACACTCAAGTATGCACATGGAGTGCTGCAAAGCAGAGAACACAAATTCTCAGCTGGTGTAGACTGAAGTATTTCTTCTAACATTTCCCTGCAGACATCTATCAGCTAAAGGTTAGCCAACGGTCTGTTACCTGGTAGAAATAACGAAGAAAATGAAAAGTGGCAAGCTGTAATTTTTCAGCAGACCATATTCAAAGCATTGCCTTTATGGCATTTATTGTGACAATTTCAAATTTACAAGGCATAGCTGAGTACCTAGCAGCATTAGCTTCATGGCACTGGAATTCTAGCTGGGTAATCTGTTTCTCTCTAATTTGTGTATTTGTTGTTGAACAGAAGGAGTGCATTAGTGTTTCCATCTGATGTGTTTTAGTATCCACTCTGGTTTCTGCTCTGAGTCCAAGATTCGCTAGCAGTGACCAAGTGAAGGAAGACTCCCTAGCAGGTTTCTTTTGACATTTACCTGGCTCTCCCTTGTACATGTTTGTTGATCTCAAATTAACCAAAATCAAAGAAATCTTCCCAAGTGCATGCCCTCTTTTTATCCAAAGTATGTCTGCGTGTTCACTCTTGCTCTCTTCCATACATCAAAATCACATACATTTATCATCACTGCATGTATATACACATGATGGATCTGAGGTATGAGCACTTCAAGCTACTTGTCTGTCACAGCTATGTAGTCGTAGACTTTTCTATAAGCACACACATGCAGGCATACATAAATGCCATGTTCATGTGCTGTGCACAGAAGTGCATTGCCTCAAAGAGGAACGTATGTATGATGATTGCTGTCTGGGGTTTAACAAAGATGAGTAGAGAGTCAAATACAGAAAAATTAACTGAATTAAATGGCTGTAGCTAAAATATAAGGAAGAATCTCTGAAAAGAGGAGCAGTAACAAGCCAGCTAAAAAGATAAGGAGGTACTGTAGGAATCTGGGGAGGCTGATGAGTGGGGAACTGAGCACAACTTTTCTATTGTGAATATCTTTTGTGAATGGTCTCAGGCCGTGTGCTGATCTGCGCTAGGCTAGGGCTGCAAAAAAGAGAACTTGAACTGCTGAATGTGAGTCTTAACTGAAAACTGAAGAAAAGGCTGCCTGTCCTCAGGTTTTGCACCAACAACCTAAAGCTGCTTGTAAGATTAAAATCTTACAGTTTATCAGACTTCTGCCTATAATTCATTCTTCATCTGAAACACTAATTAAAGGAAATAATCTCTACATTTGCAGCCACATGGTTCTTCATTAAATTGGATAGTTTGAAAAAGCAAATATACTTGTATATGTATTAAGAAAGCAGAATTTTCTCCCAAACTAGAATATTTTAAGTCCTCTGAATGTTTATACAATGAACTAAAAAATCCTCCAAGGTAGCTATCTGAGGCATTTTTGCTTGAAGAACTCAATTGTGATGCAGTTTTGTCTAAAGTGAGCATACAGACCTTGACTGCAGTTGCCAAATTCAAAATGCGACTAACTGCAGAATCATTGTAAAATGAGAAATTAAATCTCAGATTATTCTCTGGAAGTTTGATGTGATTCCTTTGCAATTTTTATTTTGTTTTGTTTGTTTGGCTTTCTTTAAACTGCATGGCTGCTTTGTGAAGCTCTTGGTGTGAATCCTGCTGTGTCGCCTTCGCCCTCTCCACAAATAATTGTGCTAATGCAGCTCCATAAGGATAAAAGGCACCACAATAGGAATACTGTAATATACCTTATTGTGTTCATATACTGAATCTTTTCTTCTGTTTTTTATGTTTTAATTTAAGTAGTATACCAATACTATAGTTTTGCCAGTTGAGATTTGAAGTGACACAGTAGAAACTTCAGTGTTTGCTTTTGAGTAATAGAAAGAGACAGTTCTCCTGGGTATGTTTCTAAACTTCACTGCTGTTTGCAGTACGAATAATACTTTCTGGGTGTACATGAAGTTGTTTGACTGAAATTTGGTTTGTTAAAAATCTTGAAACTGCTGATGGACTCTGAAGTTGACCTTATGAATCCAGAGGAATGCAAAACGCATCATTAAAATTCTCAGTCTTAGATTTCATTAATTTTATGACTGTAAAATTGTCACCTACATTTCCAAATGAAATGGCCTAATAAGGAAGACAGGTTTATGTGTTAAGCCTTTGTAGTTCTTCAGTTCAGACCACGCTTGAAGCTTTTTTGCTCTTCCTTTAGGCAAATCCCTTGGAAGCAGAATGTTTCAATTTTACACATTTTGTGTCAATTTTCCAGACAGAAAAGTAGCCCCTAGACATTAGACATTTAGCTACGGAAAGGCGGTTTCCTTAGTTTTATTTGATTACTAGAAGTTAGATTCCTGCTGATAGTTCAGGACTGTTAGTGGTTACCTGACTATTTGACAGAAAACATTTCCTCTCCTTTATTTAACCTTTGACTTGTGGATGTAAAAGTTTTATCAGAGCTGTAGTAGAAGCACCAGTGAGGTGGAAGTCTACTTATGGCAACAAGAGTTATGTGTAACTTTGAATAAAAGTCTGAGCTCCTGCCTTGTGGCTCATTTGGATTAAAAGAAATTGCTAAGTACGTTTCTAATTAACCATGAAATATCTTGGGCTCTTGCTTTCGTGGCAGGCAGTGGCTGTACTTTTAAATAGAGGCAACTGTATGCTCAGCCAGGGAATACTTTGCTATTCAACAGTATTGCAAATGTTTTGATGTTTATTATGGGAAAAATGTTTTTTTTTGGCAACTTTAGTTAAAGTGTTGGATGTTCTTGGAAGTTGCTGTGTGCTTGCCTTGTATGTTTGCTTCTCAAGCAGTTTTTGATTGTAACGAGGAATGCAAGCCCAATATGTACGATTAAAGAAAAATAAACAAGAAGCCAATAATGGTTTCGTAGTTTAAGGATCTAGATTATTTTTATTTGAAGCTTAGGCTTTTAAATACATTAAAACTGAAAATTAAAGCTCTGTTTCATCTGCTCTGAAGGATATCTCTTGATAACCATTTGATGTTGTTGTAAGACAGCAAATTAATTATGAAATGTGCTGTTTGTAAATAATCTTATGAATACAAATATGATGATGAGGTCTTTGTTGTAATGGACCTTTGATTTTATTTTTTGATTTTATCTGTTTCTAAAGGAGATATTAGTGTGGCAGTTTTGAGTTAGGAGTAGAATGTTGCAGGTCTCCTCTATGAAATTCAGCCATTTCAAAACTATGTTTTGCAGACACTGCACTTCTGTACTGACTTGAAAAAAAATGATTATCCAACCTAACAGATGTTGATGGGCATTTGTATGCCAGATGACTTGTCTGAAATAGACCACTTCTCCTATGCTAAACAAAGATTAAATAATTTTACAGGAGAATAATTTTATAGGAGAATCTAAACAGATTCTATTACTTAGTTTTTAGCTGTTGCGCACAGAAGGCCTGCATACAGTGCTTTTCCCAACATGATGTACTGGATAAAGATGTAAAGCTTGTATCATGAGTCTGTTCATCTAGGAATAAATCTATTTATAGGAGTAATCCAAATAAATTAATAATATTATTAACACATGTGCTTGCATAATCAACCTCTGACGGAAGAGGGCAAAAGTATTGCTTGACAGTCATGGGAATGTTACAAAGTAAACAGAAGTGATACTTGCTCTTTGAATTAAGAATCTGAAATACTACCTTAGAGCTGTGTTTATGAACAAACACAGCCGGTGTTTGTGCACACATACAAATGCACTCTTCATTGTTTATGAAAACAACAAATGTAACAATTCATTATTGTACTAAATTAATAACAAGCAGCAAGTAAGTAAAATAAAGATGTTAAGAGACTATTTTTGCTTTCCAAAACATTTTTGTAGTATTTTGCTGGAAGAAAAACAATGTAATTGAAAATTTTGACAAAAACTTTCAATTAAACTGTGCTTTTGAAGAATGAGGAATATGTGGAAAAGAAATAGAGAACAAGTCTTGGGGGCTTTTAGTTTCATATCATGTAATCTAGAGTACTTATTATGTCCTTAACTTATTGGATTTAAGGGGCACGTTGAAACCTCATGTCTGTGGTTATAAGGCTTAAAGCAATTCTTTTTCCGGTCTTTCAGCTCAGATAGGAAAGTGACATTTAAAAACTATGTTGAAGTAGTCTGTTTTTACAGTGTTTTTAATTTGTGATTTTGTTACATGAAGACATGGAACTGTACCATTGCCCTGATTGTGCTAAGGGAAGAAATTCTTGTCTGAGTACTCTGGTCAGCATGCCTTGCCATATGAAAGAAAAATCTCCCTTGGCTTTATGCTAGGGTTCATTAATTTCAATAATAATGAATTTGACCTTTTTATATATAGACTTGTAAAAAATGCATTTAATTTTTCATATCACAGTGAGAGGTGAGTTGAGATGCTAGATGCAAGAAAGAAATATGGTTAATATTTATTGAAGTAGGAACATCTATTTTTGTACCATGCTGTTCATAAATGTTCAGTTTGAAAAATGAATGATCACATAGGATTTTAGAATGTTCTGCAGCAAACTATGCTGTACACTATTAGTGCAGAGGTGATGACAAAAGACTGGAAATCTTTAAGATAACCTAGCCCATTTCTGTGTCCAGTGTTATAAAAATACTTTGCAATTTATACCTTGTACCTTGGCTTGGACAAAACACTAGAACAGCTTTCCTGTCCCTGCTCTAAGTCTAGGCTGGTAAAAAACTGTTCAGCAGCTCTGACATTTGCAAGTACTCTGAACATGGTGGTGAACAATTTGTTTGCCCATCTATGCTTCATTTCAGCAACATGTAAAACCAGATTAGCATGATTTCAGAAGAGACTAGAGCAGGAGTCCTAGGTGGAAGAAAACTCAAAAGATTAGATGCTTTAGGTGCTGTTACAATGGGTGTTAAACAAGGGTGTGCAGTGTTCACACCTGTAAACAGCACATAACATTACACAGGTGCAATTAAGTAAATTTTATGATAATTTAAGAATGTATTGAAAAGCAGATGCAATGATGTCACTCCTTAAGTAACAAGCATTAAAAATGTCTGTAAGCATTAAGAGGTTGAGGTAGCTTTGATTAATTGCCAGTACAGTGTATGGTAAAGTGTGATAAAGACATTAATGCAGTGGCTCTAGAAGCAATCATTACCTCTGTGGCTTGGCAAGAGTAAATTCATGGTGGTTGTCTGTGGTTTGTCTTTTAAGAACCAGCAGTTAAACATTTATAAGGATAACAAATTAATATTACTAGAAAATGCGTAAGTATAGCTCTGTTCACATTTCTACTGCTCCTCTTCCTTTGCCCGAAGAATTGGGATCTGTTTCTAAAGCCTTGCCAGCTGTGTACTGAGAATAGAGGTGTTGCAAAGCAAACATAACCCTTTCCTGGGTTCACTGCGCAAAGGTAGACAGTTTCCCTACCAGCCACTATTTTTCATAAGAGATCTCCTTTCCCTATCAGGGAGAACAATTATGTTATGTATACTGGGCTTTTTCACTTGCTGTTAGCATGTTGCCTGAAACATATAAATTTGAACTTTTAAGGTATATCCAGGGCACACACTAAAGCTTTTAGGAAATGTATGGAAAGTATGTCTGTGAATTTACACTGCACTAAGTAACAAAGTATGTAGTATAGTTGCATATGGATATGTAATGTAGTAAAAATATTTCAGGCTTTATTTTTTTCCTAGCCTCCCTTCTAATTTTAAAAAACTGCTATTTATCATACTACTACTATTTTACTAATGTTCTTTGTGATAAAATTATAACAGACACCAGAAGATGTGTAATTTGTAAATAAGGAGTAATTTATTTGGGTGCTACTTATTTAGTACAAATTTACTACATCTGCATCATAGGCTTAAAGTGATTGGTTCTGTAGCATACACTCACTGTTAAAGGCAACTGTTCTGTAAACAAGTGATGGAAAAATGGAATTGATGCAACTGTGTTTGAGTTTCTTTCCTGATGCTCTTCAGGTATGGCTTATCTTGGATTTTGTTTAACTCGGCAGTTGTTGGAACTTCAAGCAGTTGTCCCAGTGTAAAGAAATGTAGCTTTCCTACTATCAGTGATGAGGAAAGGTTTTATTTACATTGTATTTATATGTGGAAAGATTAGAAAAATGTGCAAGTCAGGTTAATCATAGTAGTATTTTATAAGCTCTAGAAAAAAATACATTGATACTTTATTAAATTGCTTTTCCTCCTCCTGTTTTAGTTACCTTCCATGGTTTGAAGTATACTACAAGCTCCTAAATACCCTGGCAGATTATTTGGCTAAAGAACAGGTAACTTTAGATATTCTATTTCCTTGCAATAAATCGCCATTTGAAGTGCTGTAAAGTGATTCTATAGTATTTAAAATTTTGGTAGAAGTTTGAATCAAATTTTTGCGTTCATTGTAATGAACTTCAAAGAATACAGCTGCCACTGTCATAGAATACTAGAATTGTTAGGGTTGGAAGGGACCTCAAGGATCATCTAGTTCCAACCCCCACTGCTGTGGGCAGGGACACCTCACACTAGATCAGGTTGCTCAGAGCCGCATCCAGTCTGGCCTTAAAAACCTCCAGGGATGAGGCTTCTACCACCTCCCCGGGTAACCTGTTACAGTGTCTCACCACCTTCATGGTGAAGAACTTCTTCCTGACATCCAATCTGAATCTATCCATTTCTATTTTTGCTCCATCCCCCCTAGTTCTTTCACTACTTGACACCCTAAAAAGTCCCTCCCCATCTTTCTTGTAGGCCCCCTTCTGATACTGGAAGGCCACAATAAGGTTGCCTTAGACTCCTAAGAGCCTTCTCTTCAGACTGAACAGCCCCAACTCTCTCAGTCTGTCTCCAAAAGAGAGGAGCTCCAACCCTCTGATCATCCTCATGGCCCTTCTTTGGATGCATTCCAGCACACCTATATCTTTCTTGTAACAGGGACTCCAGAACTAGATGCAGTACTCCAGGTGGGATCTCACCAGAGTGAAGCAAAGGGGAATCACTTGAATCCCACATTAATCTTAAAAAGCTGCTGAGAATGTACCTTTATAAAGTGTCAGTCTTAGTATAAACAAGTACTGGGTGAAGTGTAAGCAAAGTGTCACTTCACTGGAGATCTCTATGACGTATTGATTGTAAACTGTAGATGTCTGGAACTATCTGATTATCAGTTGCAAATGCTTTTTTTTTTCAGAATAGCATCAAATATGATGTACTGTTTCACCCTTCGTATTAACTAAAAACTACCTCTCATAATTCTGTCATCTCAACCAGCAAGACAAAATTACTTGCAGCATTTGGTGAAGAATCATGAGAGTTTAGTTTGCATATTCATGAGCAATTAGATACATTGCAGCATTACACAGGAAAGGAAATACTATCATCTGACTTTATTGAACACATTAAAGCTATACCTTTCTGCATTAACTATGTTAGTGTACTAGATTGTAATAAAAAACCAAAAGCATCAGTAGTCAGCCATATGCTGTAGACTGGAAAAGCTGACATTTCAAGGATATGTGAAGTATAGAATAGGCACTTATTGTGCATTATAGTAAATTGATTCTAGTGAATGATGATATTTTATGTAAAAATGCAATAGGTGTTAGCTATGTTTAAATAAAGTGCAAAATGCATTTGGATCTTCTATATGGTGTAATGAGACATAGGTTTTGACCCCCATTCCACTATACTAGTTATAAGTTGTTAATAAGGTTGTCTTTGAGAGAAGGGGTAGGGATTGTTGTAATAATTTTTTTCTTGATCACTGGTTCTGGCATTGAAGCTATTACTGCAACCAATTTAAATTGCTAGGTTATGTTTGTTCTGTATGCTGAGGAAAGCTACTTTTATGGGTCAGTGTACAGAAGTATTTTGTTGTACTGCCTGGTACCATATTAGTTGTTGAGGATGATCTTAGAAGATGTTGCTCCTTCCTGGCTCAGGCTAGACCCAAAGTCATGTTTAGTGCTATAGCATCCAGTAACATCATAATTTTTTCACAGAATGTTGGAAGCTTCCTGCAGTCTCAAACAATATGTTTCAAAGCTGGCCCTGGCCTGTCACTGGCAGTTTTGGTTTTGCTTGACAATAAACTTCCATCTCCCTGAGCAAAACCTCTAAACTGAATGAAAATCCTGAACCAAACAAAAACTCCATCTGCATATCTTTCCTAAGTTAGTGTCTCTATTTAGAGCCCAAGGTGGGGCATCCTAATTAAACACAGTAGCTGTATGTACTTTTTAGTAAACCTTACAAACTGTTTTATGTGCCCTGATGAATTTAAAAAGTATACACTAGAGCCATGCAGTATCTAGTAAAACTCTGAATAGGCAGATATGGCTAACACTTTTAAGAAGATGATATCCAAGATGCACAGACCAACTAGACATGTTAACACAATTTTCAGTTGCAGATACTGTGATTCATTTAATAAGTATATGAGGAAATATTTAAGAGTTTGACTTGCAGATACAATAATTTTCTGAGACATGAAGCTGGCTTGAATTTTATACTTAGTATGTGCATTCTTCACTGTGAACTGCAATTTTCTTTCTCATTAAATACAGATCTGTCTCAGTATATAGTTGGATGTGTAATAAATGGTCATTATTTTTTATACAATAATTAACTACCTTTAAAAATATTCCCTATAGGAAAATGACTCAAATGATTTGTTAAAATCATTGTATAGCCATCCTGTGCCAAAGGCGAATGCTTTAGTCAGTTTAAGTGTGGTAAGTATTCCTTGTTTAACTCCTACTCTTGTTACTGACAATGAAATAGTAGCTAAGTTTCAAACCACCTCTTTGAAACAACCTCTTCATAAAGGGTGTACTTACATTGTTTCTCATCCTTAACCAGCTTGGACAACCTTGCATTTTTTTTCTCTCTGTTCAGAATAGTTTGTCTGTGTGTCATGTTTCTCTTTTAAAGTCAAAGTCATAAAGAAGCAAAAATTGGAATTTTGCTCTGTGCATGGGAAGGTAAATTGCAGTGGGATCTTGCTGTACTAGAACTACATTTTTGTGCTTCCAGCTGTTTCATATAGTTAATTTTGGTTTCTCCTGCTGTGAATCAGGAGACTCTGTTACATCTGAGTAGGTAGATTTGCAGGACTGGACAAAACTCTGTAAGCTGGATTCTTTCCCATCTTCCTTCACCTTCTTCCTAGTTTTGCTTGATGATGCAAAAATGCTTCTACCACCAGACAAGGTGGTAGGAGAAGTCTACTCTGTTACTTGAAACTTTCAGCACATCTAGGTTTAAGAATGTCTCCATGCCTACCTTCCTTTTGTACCTTGAGTTTTAGTGATGTTGGACTAGACATGGATAGTATGGCAAGGTGGTGGCATTGCTGTAGAAACATCCAAAAGCAAGCTGATCCTGAGGTTTTTAACAGAAGTAGCATATGGAGACATTTAAATACATTTGAAGAGCCTGCATGAAATGTAAAGCTGCAGAGCCTCTGCTGTCTCTGGGACATTGCTCATGCTCACAGCGTATGTGCTATTACTGCACACACAAGTAACTGTGCAAGAACTCTTTCTTGATTGAAATATCGCAACTTGCAGGGTACAGGAAGATATGATTTCATAAAGATGTCCCTTACACGCATACTGAAAGATCATTAGATGAATTATCTAGACCTTACCTGTGTCTTTCCAATTACCTTCAACTCATTAAGTTTAGAATTGAGCCCAAAAGCCTCAAGTAAAGTTAGCACAGACTCCAGAAAAGCATCTGAGCTTGTTATGGAGGCATACTGAAAGAGAGGGTCTGTCACTTCAGTTCCAGTAGTTATTCACACTTGCTGCTTAATATAATGCTGCCCTTATTTGATTTTAGTTTGTCATAGGTCAGATTCCTTGTTGTGCTTTTCTCACTAGACTCTAGAGGCTAAATATTTTTCCCCCTGATCAGTGCTAATCCACTGTAGTTGGAAGTCACAGAATCACAGAATCACCAAGGTTGGAAGAGACCTCAAAGATCATCAAGTCCAACCTGTCACCACAGACCTCATGGCTAAACCATGACACCAAGTGTCATGTCCAATCCCCTGTTGAACACCTCTAGTCTTGTGTGTTGTTTGCCACCAGAACAACATACTGATTTTTCGATGCTGTGGATGGAATTGTTTCTGTTGCTAAGTTGTTGTTTCTTTTTTTTTTTTTCCCCTCTTCCTGTTCTCAATGTAATATTTTCAAGTTACTTTTCAATTTATAGTACCCTAGCCAAGAATTCTTCTGTGTATCAAATAATATTTCGCTATCATTACTAGCAGTATAAAAAACAGTTCTAATTTGGAACCCCCAAATGATTTACAGAGTCCTTTTAAAGAGCCTGTCGAGTTGTAGAGGGACACAGGAAAGTCCTAAAGATATTTTTCCTTGCATTTCTTGCAAAGAGTTACCGCCTCTTGCCATCAGTGTTGCAGTTCATCTTTCACTGAACTGGCTCACATCAAAATGAATATTTTGGTGAATCTGGAAATGGGTGTTGGGGTGAATACAGCTGGCAACACTGGGAAGACAAATTGTATGCAATGAAGTTGGTGCTTGCTGGTTTTTATTTCCATATTGTCTGATTTTATTTTATTTTATTCTCTGATTTTCTTTTGTTCCCACTAGCTTGTTACATCAAAGAGTTTGGTAATCTTTTTAGCTGATGAATGATTATCTGAATGCAGGCCTCTTGCCAAATGCTTGGCTTCAGGTAGTGTTGGGCAAATATTGTTTAGATGAGGCTGAGCAGGAAGGAATAGGTTATCCTGAATCAGAACATTGGGTTTGCAGGCGTCTCTGGTTTTTTTTAATGCTCTGTGCTGCAGGAAGCAGGGCGATGTTTGTGGCCACTTTCAGCTGTAACTTTGTATGCCTAATTGTAGAAGTGACATCATGAAGTGGCTTTTCATTGTGCCAGGGTGAGTCTAGTTAAGATCTAATGATGCAGAATTAAAGCGATCCCTCCCCCATTTACTCAGGTACACTGCTGAGTAGGACTCAGACACTGAAGCAGGGGTTTGATGGCAGACCACAGTGGTGCTAAGGATTTCATCTATATAATAGTGCAAAAGTTATGCCCAGCATCTGGATACGTGATGTTTCCCAGTAATCCTTCTTCAGGAGGACACCAAAATGCCTTGAACCAGTTAAGGACCAAGTTCTACTCTCACCTCTCAGTCCCAGTAATGAATATTCTGCCGCTGTAATTTATGAGATGTGATCATTCTGTGAAACCTGAGCTTGAGTATAATTGATGTCATTTTTCTTTTACCTGTAGAGGGCTAACAAAAGTGATTTTTTTTGTTGTTAAATCTGTTAATAGAGGGATTCTAAATTAATACAGGCAAGAAATAAAAAAAACCCCAAAACTCAAAGCCAACATATTTTCAGCCACTATTCTAAACATGGAATATTACAAGCATTAGAGTAATCTTTGTGCTGTTTGTTGGAAAACTAAAAGTTCAATTGTCAATCTTTCTCTCATCTTGCGTAAGAACCAAGAGATGATTTTTGCAAGTGAGCAAGTTTTGAAAAAACAGCCTTGTCTTGTATCGGTGAGTTTAAAAAGCACGATTTAAAGCCAATTGTAATTAAAGAAATAATTACTTGCTATAGGATATCTCTTTTGATTTCAGGCTTATTTATACGTGTCCTTTGGGAGGTTCTGCTGCCATCTTTAACCTAGAAGAGCAGACTAATCTTAGTGTACTTATTCTGTTTGAATCAATCTAACTTCAGAGCTATGTGTCTATGCTTTGTAATCCTTTCATAAAAACTTCAGCCAAAAGCAAACCCTTACATTGATGAACAAAACTTGCATTTTTTTAGTCCTTTTTTTAAGAGAAAACTTGAAACAGGACAACAACTATTAACTTAGCACCTCTTCCAAGGTCATACATCTTCCTGAGGGAGTTTGCAAAGATGTGCAAGGATACCATACCATGTTATTTTTGCTGCTTTATGACTCTTAATGACTGCAGTAATGGGTCTTTGCTTCTTGTTGTTCTGACTTCTTTTGCTGTTTAATGAGTGAAATATTATTACTTTGTTTAATTATAAATAATTATTCTCTTAAGTTATTAACTTCATTACTCAGAAATCTTTTGATAAATATTCTGTGACCTTATTACATATAGGAAATAATTTTCTGTTCTCACTATGCTTCTGAGGAATGTAGGCATTCTATTAATCTGAATTCTTGACTAGAGGAAAAAAAAAAACTTATCTTTTTTTTTTCCCCTCTATTGATGCCAAACAATAACCTGGGATATTTATTGTGCAAGTCCTGTGATGTTTATGACATGCCTTTTTTAAGCCCTTTTGGTTTTTTGGTTGATCCTTAAGTTCTTAATTATTGCCAAATGACCTAATTTGTGGGGAAAATTTTCTATTAAATGTATCAAGCTGGTTTAATAAGTCTCCTAGATGGAGTTAATGGTATTAATAAATTTTTATTCTTGCTTGAACACAAGACACATTTAATATCTTATAGACTTCCTTTATGTTTAGGAGTCTTTGTGGTGTTAATCGTAAAATATGCTATAAAAACAAAGAAAATCTATGAAAAAGACCAAAATTCCATTAAAACCAAATAAAAGCTAAAAAGTCATTAATTGTCACGTTTGCTTAGTAGACACTTGAGGGTTTTTTTGGTCTTTCAAAATTTAGACAAAGAGGTAAAAATGCCTTAAAATTACTGAGCCAAGTCCATGTCTGATAACTACAAAAACCACTAGATTAATTAGAATAATTTAAATTACATCTGTTTTGGATTTTAATCCTTTTTATATTTATGTCCTAGATGTCCTCAAACTAAGATGCATGAAATTGCTAATGTATTTCACAAATGATTGCCAAATCCCAAGCTGTCAGATTTTGCATTTCTGCTGGCACATTTTTGTTTGAAAGTTGTTTGGAAAGAGAAGAGAATATAAATATATCTCAAGTAATAATATTTCTATTTTAATTCATTTTCTCCTGTGAGTGATTTTTACTTTGCTATTCAAAATTTGCATTTTTGTTTTGGCTGTGAATTTTAAATCAGTGCTTGAGTTAATCAATGCTTCTCTTAGGCTCATGGCAACATCTATAGCTGACTAAATTTCAGTGTTATTTCAAAACTGCAGCCCAGCTTTTTGTTCCCTTGGTTTGTGTTTTTGTGCTGTACCAGAGCTTGTCATTTCTCGTCATGGTCTGCTTAATTCTTTGTCTGGTAGTGGTAAGAATGCTATTGAAAAAAGGTGGATATTTGCTTAAATAAAGATGGGGTTGGAAATCCTGAAAGTTTTGAATAAAGAATTTTTGTTTTCTGTGTGCATAAATGATTCATTATTTTTTCCCCATTGATTAGCACTCGTATTTCATTACTCCTGATATAACTGGATTGCCAACAATCCCTGAAAGTGTAAGTATGCAGTTTCTTTTTTAAATATTTAGGAGAAGTAGCAGCCTCAATCTGGGGGTAGTGCTGAACTCTGCTCTTATCAATAGGAGGGTTTTTTTTTCCTCCCCCCAAGACTTGTTTTTAGAATGTGATTGATGTCTATTATTACAACCTTTAGCTAGTAAGTTACTGTTGCATTCATCATTAACCCATTTTAAAGCATTAACAGGGCACCCTGCTATATCCACCCTTTGTTCATAATTACTTGCCTTTTTTGCATTTATTTGGATTATGTATGTAATATATATTCTACTTCTGCACCTTGTGTTATTTGAATACCTGCCCTTTAAACACTGCATTGCTAAGCTGCAGATTGAGCTATCAAGATACGCAATTATTTTTTTCTGTCAGAAGTCATTGTTTCAGGCTTTCTGAAAACATGCCTTACCTGCTTACCTTTGGATGGTATCTAAGCACCAGGAATGGTGGTGGTGGTTATTTTATTTTTTTAATGAACACTTGCATTCTGTAGATGCTAGGTCCTTGATGATGCTGTGGGTAGCCTGCAAATGTGAAATCTCAGGTTGCACTCTCTATGATGTGTTTGTCTGGATGACACATAATAAAAGACCTGTGAAACATTCTGCTTTCCACTCTTCCATTTAAATGTAGAATTGGCTGTGGATGTATAGATGTGCATTTTTACACTGTCAATAACTTCCTTCTGAAGATGAAGTTGTTGGGGGTTCAGGACACCACAAACTCAAGCAGTGCTATAGACCTCATTCTCAGCAGATGTTGTGGTGTTAGTGCTGAAAGTGTGCTCTGTGGTGGTGCTTTGGTGATGTGTGGTGGGGAAGGAGACTGGTAGCCTGTTCTGCCTCTGCACTTTGGGGCAGAGGGGAAGTTCTGCCTTCAGTGGCCCAGGCAGGTAGGAGATCCTGGGCTGCAGGGTAGGATGGGAAGGAGACAGTACTGTGAAAACCTAGGCTGGCGAGGAGCAGCTGACTGCTCATAGCAGAGAGATGTCTGTGCTGGCAAAAAGAAGTCTGGGCCATGGATGGGCCTTATGCTGATGGAGGGTCTTGAGGTAGTGCCACTGGGGATTTACTTCTCTGATTCTGTGGGAGAAAGGGAAAGTAATTTTCCAGGTGCCTTTCTATAACTATTTTTTTACTCCATTTGTAAAAGTCTTATCCTGCCAAACTAGTATGGTACTGATGGAGGGTTAGAACTTGCAGGGGCTGAAGAGATGAAGGTAATTACACTGAATAAGCAATACAATTCTTTGTTGTAAGACTCACATATTTCAGGGGCAGAAACTTTTCAGATGTAATACACAAATAACTGTCTCTCAAAGCTACTGGTCTGTACAGGATTGCAAACTTTTTTTACTACAGCTTTTGAATCACAGAATCAGCATACCATTATCAATTAGTGTTAGATAGTATCTGAGGTAAATTGGACTCAAATTATTGTGGTGCATCAGCCTCTGACAGCCAGTTAAAAGTAGCATTTGAAAGAAAAAGGTTTCTTTCTAAATGGAATATTTGTAGCCTTAGAGCTCTTGTTTTTATCTCTCCCAGAATTTTATGCAGCACAGACCAAGAATAACACTGTACTTGGTATCTTTGAATGAATAATGCATTTCTGAATTCACATGAAACTGGGTTGTCCGTTGGATCTTCGTTTGTCTCTTCAATAACTTTTTTTTTCTATTTAATACTGGAATGTATCCAGAAAAAGGAGGTCAACCTTCTGATCATCATCTGGGCTTTAACTAAAGTTAGCTCTTCATGTAGTTGAATGTGTAAGGGGATAAGCCAGCAGCTGGCGAGCAGCAGCTCTGTCCCACATCCACTCCTGTCTGCAGAGGTCCCTGAGCTGGAGAGACTGCAGCCATCGCCATGTCCCCCACGAGGGGTGCTGGCAGCTGGGGAGCCTTTACCACCTGTCTTGCCCACACTGTTTGTTCAGGTGTGCATTACCTTGCTGCCAAATGTTGGCCACGTTTGGGACAGACTGACAGTTCTCCTCTTCAGGTTTCTGCCCTTGGGTTGGGGTGTATGGTTGATGGAGCTCCTGTGCTGATGTTCAGTAATAACTTGTTTTTTCAGAAGAGATAAATGAGAGTTCTGGTTGCAGATGTGAATGTGTGAGATCAGATGCTTCATATAATGTGCAGTGTATTGGTATATTTTCATACATATTCTCTACAGTTACAAAACAGTGCTGTTTTCCTAGGCATTTCTGCTCATAGCTGCTTTAGCTTATTCAGGGCTTGTATGTCTCTAGCGCTGTGCCATGCAGAAATACTGTTAAGTTCAGATGGATGACTTACATCACTTCATCCTCCCACCTTTTTCCCCCCACTTTTGTGCAGTCTGAACAATAAATAAGAAGTGCAGTTGATTTTTCATTAAACCCCACACTGGGGATAACAATGGGGTTCATACTAAGGGTGAGAAGGGTGGCTGCAGGAAGGACCCAGTACCTTTTACCAGTGATGATGGATGTTTGGTGATGTCCTGGCACATATAGCTCAAACAGAAGCCTGATGTTTTTCAGCAAGCTGTTTTGATGTACTTGAAATAGAATAAAAAGTGTTGACTTTGGAAGAATCTGGGAAAACAGCACAGTTTTATTATTGTGGGTATGACAGAACAGTTACTGCAGGTGGAAGATCTGTTCTTGGGTTGGGAGTAGTGGTTACCTTGATGGCAGATGGTGCTGTTGAGACAATACCCAATTTCATGTTTGTTTTTTTTTTTAAATTATAAAAACCAAACACAACCAAAGACAAAGGGGCAAATCTAAAGTCATAAGCATAATCAGTTGAACAAAACATTAATAGCTTACATCAAAACTACTGTTTCATTTGCTTTAAAACCCAATCAATTATTCTTAAAACATAGACATTTTAATTCAAAGGGGTTTCTTTCATAGTTTTCTGTCGAGGGTTTTAGTTCACTTACTAATTGAAAAATTTCATTGGTAAGTAATTCATAATATGTTCCACTTAGCTACTTCTCTTACTATATTGTTAACTTTTTATTTATTTGAACAGAGAAACCTCACTGAATATTTTGTTGCTGTGGATGTGAACAACATGCTGCAACTTTATGCCAGTATGTTGCATGAGAGACGAATCATTATTACCTCTAGGAAACTAAGCACTGTAAGTACTTCACACATCTCCTTTTAAGTAGAATATATTGAACATTTCACAAAATGACCCCCAAACCTTTATGGTTTTAGATATGTTCTATGTGTACTTAGAAGACAATATCTACATACTTCTCTGATATATGGTTTTAGTCTGGCTCTTGAAGTACAAAAGTCTGATTTATATAAGACCTACTCAGATACATTAAGTCAGGTTAATTATTTTTCTTATCAGGAGATGAGAGTTCTTTAACTCTCCTGAGTTCATTTTTGTGCCTTCTAACCTAAAAAGAATTCTTAAGGGCTATTATAAGATCTTTATTATTCACTTGTGGCTTATTCCATTGGAGCTACTTGAAAGAAATCAAGGGTCTGTAATAATAGCTGCTATCCTAACCTGGTAATAGGTAGATTCATCTTTGTTAGAGTGGTTTGGGAGTGCATACTGTAATAGCTCTGGTTTGGAGCAGCTCTTCAGACTGATGATAATGTACAACTCAAAATAGCTTTTTTTTTTTTTTGATTAAAGGTTTGAGGCTACTGCCCACATTAAAATGTCAGCCTTTTTTTTTTTCTGATGCCAGCTTCAACTGCTTAATAAACAAATGTTGTGTTTAATTTTGAAAGTATACCTAAATATTCAGATGTTATTTTGCTTTATTCTTCACAGAATCTGAGCTTTTAAAACATCCTATGTTTTGAAAATATTCCTAAGATTAATTTTTCATTAGTAGAAGACTGTCACTTTATAACCAACTTCCATCATAGAGTGTATTTGTTAAGCACAGTCATTGAAGATACCTTTTTATTTTTTCCTTTCCCCATCAGTACTGTGTAAACCACTTTATTTAATGTGCTTTCTGTGTTGGAAAATTAACTTTATGTTCCTAAACACTGCTAATTGTGCCACCAAATAAATGAACAGTTATTTTAAACATATAGGTACAAGGTTGGATATAGTACTAAAAAGTAATAGTTTCAAGGACTCGTAGGTGCCAGTTTCCAGTACATATGTGTGCATGTAAGGACTGAGAATTTTAGGAATATAAAACAATGGATAAAACCCTCTTAAATCTTTTTTCAGTCAAAAGTAAATCAAAGATTCAGAATTGCCATAAAAGTTTAACAGGTTTTATAAGTCTAGGTGATAGGAACAGTTGTAGCTACCTTAGTCTTTTATTTCAGACATCAGAGTGTTGGGTCTCTGAATCTTCAGTCACTGTTGCAGTTAGGGAAATGCAGAGACAGCACTTTTACCAGTGGTTTGCAGAGTATTGAGCTAACTCAGTCTGTGATGGTTGGAACATAAAGGAGAAATGAGGCCATATAAGCACAGGCCACAGGAACAACTGAAACCCAGAAAGAAAGATAGTGAATGTTTATAAGCAAACCTCACATTAATAGTCACAGAATCATGGAATGTTAGAGGTTGGAAGGGACCTCCAGAGATCATAGAATCCAGCTCCCCTGCCAAAGCAGGATCACCCAGGGTAGTCTGCACAGGTGGGTTTTCAAATTCTCCAGAGAAAGAGACTCCACAGCCTCCCTGGGCAGCCTGTTCCAGTGCTCCATCACCCTCATTGTAAAGAAGTTTCTTCTAATGTTGAGGTGAAACCTTCTATGTTCAAGTCTATATCCATTGTTCCTTGTCTTATTGCTGTGCACCACTGAAAAGAGATTGTCCCCCTCCACTTGACACCCACCCCAAAGATTTTATGCTATCTTAGGAAATTTCCATATTCTGTCACACTTTATCCCCCCTCAAAAAAAAACAACCCTAACATCTAGGGGAAGAATTGAGTGTTACAAGACCACCCAAATGGGCAAAGAAAATTTGAAGGGAAAATTCTTTCAAAGAACCTTGCTTAGCAAAACCATGGTATCATGCAATTTTATTTTTTTTCCAGTTTGCTAGTCAGAGACCCAGCTTGTTACATTAAAAAAAAAAAAAAGGGGGGAAAAAACCCTCAGCTCCAATGATGCCCCAGTCAAACCTATTTTACTGCTCCAGTGGAGGGGAGATAGGAATCATGGTGGCAGCTCTATGCCTGTGGAAAATTCATTGTGCAGGTGGGCATGTGTCTGTCTGCTTAACATGGTTTTGTATCATATTCAGCCTACATTTGGATCTTCTTAAGACTTTTGTTAGGCTGAACATCTAGCTGGTCTCTGTTGCTCTGGTATGACAATTGGAGGTATGGGAATCACACTGGACTGACCTAGACCACCTTCTTTCTATGTTCGGATTCCAAGCTCTTTGGAGTCTATTAGGGAACAACAGACGTGATGTGCTGCTTGTGAGAAACTGTAACTTGGTTCAGAATTCAACTGTTTATTCCAGACTTCTTCATGAAGTAAACTGATGCCCTCAGTTTAAAATTACCTGTATCACTGTCCTGGACAAGGGTAGGTAGCAATAGAAGACATTTATGGTAGCATTTGGACATCTTGAAAAATGTTCCCAAACTGTGAATGTAAGTAGTAGATTGCAAGTCAAGTCCAAAAGGTGTTAGTACATCAGTTTCACTTTCTTCTGGTAATTTTTTCACTCTACTATTGTTACATAAGTCATAGCTAAATGAAATTACCACCACATCATATTGGATCCACTTTTGCTATAGGACTAGGGTAATTTTTGCTTGCACTGGTGAGTTATGATTAAAAAATAGACCTGGTTTATCAGGAACTCAGTCAGAACTGCTACCTGCTAATCGGTTTCATAAACAGAACAGGGCTGATGCCAGATTTATTTCTTAGCAGAGCAATATAGTTCAGAAAGTAAATAAAACACTTCTCAGTATCTGCTGTAAGTACTTAATTAATTGCCAAGAATGATTAAATATGGTTTTGGCATAAGTTATTTCTTCTTTAAATTGTTGGATTGCTTGTTCTAATACAAATAATCAAATGATGTGTATTTGGATATTAGCATTGGTGGTTTGTGCTGTTTTGCTATGGTATGCAGAACACAGCAGGCAGGTACTTTTGTGCTGCAAAGGTCATGTTTTCGTATTCCTAAATTACAGCTTGAGACTTGAAAAGATTATTTGTTCAAAAATAATGCTATCAAGTACAACTTTCTGTTAAGGGAGTTGTACCTTATCTTGGGGGTTAACTGAATATCAAGTGTTTATGTAGAGTTCATGAGGACTGGGTTGTGATGTCACCTTGGAGTTATCAGCTCTGTTTTGGTTCACTATTTCAGGGCAGTGACTGATAACAAAAGGCATAATTCAAGGCCTTGCTCACTTTCTCATCACCCTTCTTGTAAAGGGCCAGGGATGGAAAACTGCACTTACTTATGTACAAGGATTCTTTGTCTAGCATTTCTGTTTGGCAAATTTAATGTTTTTGTTATACTCAAGTAAAAGGATTAGTCTGTTATGGAAAAAGGAGGAAAAATGATGCTGTATTTAAATAGAAAACTACTTAGGAAAAAAGAGAAAAGAAAGATTGCTATTTTAATCTGTTGACTAGAGTTTATTAATTTGGAAAAAAAAGTAGCATTTTGTCTTGAGGTTATGTTTCAATTGTTAGCTTGTACTAGATTCCAACCAAATAGACTTTGTTTTATGTGCATCTTCTGAGTTTTGAAATGGTTATGCACTCTTTGTGTCTTTCTTTAAATTGATTTTCTATTTTTTTACCCCCTTTAAAAACTCCTTTGGTGGAGATCTTTGTCTGCTTGCCTTACCAATTACCACCAAGATATAAGTGGAAACTTCCCACCACTCCTTTCTGTCATAGCTTCTGGGTCATTATTTGCCCTAACCGTTGATTCTTTTATTAGCTTGGCTTTCCAACCACTTTAATAATGTGATTATCACCAACCTCACAGCTTGCTTCAGGCTTAGTGTTAGAGTGAGATGGATTCTCTTAGCTTGTGGATTATGCTCTGTCAAGTCTGTTTGTAGCAAAAAATTACCATTTCTGTCTTTTGAGCACTAAAGAGAAACATATTATGTGGTTTTGGATTAAATGAAAGGATGAATGAAACAAAGGAATTGATCTGTTTACAGAGCTGGCTGGTAGCTGTTTCACTTTAGCTGCAAAAGGAAGACCTTTCTGAAATACCACGCTGTATATTTTTGCCTGGCACCCTTTCCTCACACGTCACTGCATCTGCATGCATTCTCATTAGTTGCATGGAGCTATTGTAGTTTCATTGCAAATAATTTTTTAATTTGGCCTTTCTATAAATTATTAAAGTGCTGGGGATGGCTCTTCCAGGAAGACTGAACTACAGCATTGATTTTATGCATGCTGGAGGCAGGCCCTAGATGTTTCAGCCCCAAGTGCACCTGCTGTGGTAGTCTACCAGAACATCATACCACACTCTCATGTATTCAAAGCAAAGGAATAAATCATGATTTTACAACAGTGCATCAGTTGACTTATTGCTGTTTTGTGACCAGAGGTAGGAAGGTTTGCTGTTTAAAGCCATGTCATCGACTCTCAAGTCACTCAAGCATGAAAGCTTGTCATATGCCTCTGTAATTGTACCTCACCAGTCTTTCCCTAACTAGTCAGCTGGGGCTGTGCATTTTGTCTCAAACACCCCGCCTGGCCAGTGTCTGACAGGAGCTTCCTCATCATCCTGTCAGTAATATGCTAACTAGAGTGTATCTTCTGTGGACTACACTGGCAGGTGGATAGGATGCTACTCTTTAAAGCAAATGTCTAAATGTTGTCTCCTTTTTGACCAATATTTGTTTCAGCTAATACTAGTCTGTTGTGTCTGAGAGCATGGTGGTGATAGAGTTCTGCTTTGCACTGGCTGTAGGTTCTTTGGTGTTCCCTATAAAAACAAATACATATGTCAATTAAAAATTGATTTGTTTAGTTTTGTGGGGAAGGAGTGCTGGATATAAATTTACACACAAATACACGTTTGCAGCATCATTCACTCATGCTTATATAATGCAAAGAGATCTTCCTGCACTTGCCCTCAGTCACTACAGTGAGCTGGACTGAACAGTGGCTTCATGTTCCTTTCCTTGTTAGACTTGTTCAGGTCTGATCGCACCATCCATGGTCACTGAGGTACTGGGAAGACGTGGAGGGTCCTTGGAGAATGTAATACCAGGTTCTAGAGAAAGTGAAACACCCTGGACTATAAACACATCTTTGTGAATTGCTTTGCTCCTCCTGCATCCAACCCTAAATCTGAGACTCTTGACTATTCCAAACTCTGTGTATCCCAAGGCAGTAATACCATTAACTGAATCAGAAAACAACTGTAGTGGTTGTCTGCTTCTTTCACTTCACTTAAATCTCTCTGTGGTTTACATATTGGAGATTCATGGATATAGTTAAAAAAACTGTGAAGTAGCACTTTGTAACTAAGCCAGATTGCTGGGATGTGGTTTTGGAGCCCTGTACATGTTAGTGTGGAGCCTGGAAAGACAGAGAGTCTCAACTATTTTTATGTTTGTGAGTTAAAAGCTGGCTATTTCTGGAGCTATTTGGCTGGTGCATATTAAAGATCCAGGGCAGTGGAACAATTGGCTTCCTGTAAACCTTTCATGTTTTAGAAAGCGGTGGCATTGGGAGCTGTCACACAGGTAATGATGTCTATGCATTGCCTTATGCTAGGGTGATGCTCCTAGTTCCTACTAAATGAACTACAATATGTCATTTATTTGAATTGTGTAGTACAGTCACAATTTTATCTAAAAATGTATTTTTTAAGTGTGTGGAAGATCCACGGTACACAAAAATGTTCCCATAAAAAAAAAAAAAAATAAAATTAACATTTGCTCCTGTGACATAGTTGGCAGAAATGTGCAAGGGCTAAATTTAGCTCCTGGAAAACAAAGACTAGACGGGAATCTTTCATTAACTTGCAAGACAGAACAGGTATTCTGCTGATACTGGCTCCCAGAAGCATAATTAGAATTAATTTTGGAATATTAGGTCAATTAGACCACTTGGTCTGGGAGTAGATGAGAAGTGGTGTGCAATAAGTTTTTATTGTTCAGGTGTAAGCAGCCTGGGATAAACCAGGCAGAGGTGTGTGTTGTGAGTGCAGTTAAGGTCCCATTGAGACACCTGTAGGGAGTGTATTTATAGCAATGAAGCTACAGGATGTCAAGGAATCAAAATGTGGTTGGGATATAAAACCAGACCTGGAAAGCTCTCTCAGCCTTGAAATTTAGAATAATTTTCCCATTGCCACAAAGTAATATTAGCACAAATAATTATGAAAGAATATGTGAAAAGAACTTGAAATGTATGGTCAGCAAAATGATTAAAATTCTTTTTCTTTTAATGAAGGAGGGAAAGTTACAGATTGCTATTACCTGCCATCTGTGTAGCACATAAAGAACTCCAACACTGGGGTTTCTTAAAAAACAATCCCAACCCCCCAGACAAACAAGCCACCATGATGTGAAAGTAAACCATGTAAACAGAAAGACAGGTCACAGATCACAGGATCATAGGATGTTAGGGGTTGGAAGGGACCTCAGGCGATCATCTAGTCCAACCTCCTTACCAGGGCAGAACCATAGAATCAAGTGTAGGTTGCACAGGAATGCATCCAAATAGGTCTTGAAAGTCTCCAGAGAAGGAGACTCCACAACCTCTCTGGGGAGCCTGTTCCAGTGTTCTGTGAACCTTCCAGTGAAGAAGTTCCTCCTCATGTTGAGGTGGAAGCTCCTGTGCTGTAGTTTACATACATTACCCCTTGTCCTGTCACAGGGTGCAACTGAGCAGAGCCTGTCCCCTCCCTCTTGACAGCTGGCCGTCAGATATGTATAGGTTTAGAAATTAATTTCAGAATTAGATATTTCAATTATTAGCAGTTTAAGGAAAAAGGACAAATCCAAGATTAAGGTCATCCCAGGCAAAAATTCCATCCTCCCCCCCCAATTTTTATACACATTGGCAATTCAGTAAAAACCGCTGGAAGAAAATGCTGTGTAGAGCCGGTGCAGGCACTGTGATGGGTATATGCAGTCTAAGAGAGATTTAAATACTGATGTCTTTGTGACTGGGCTGCATGAGAACTGGGAGTAAAAGAATTCGTATTCTTGTGATTAGAACTCTCTCACCCCTTGAAAAAGTCCTGCCACTGGTATGAAATGTAAGACGTGAAGATGAGTTACTGAAAGGTCTACAAGTGTAATACCAGCTCTCTATTCCAGTGTGCTATTATGTCAAGTTTTCCCCTTTTGCATTGTCACTGCTGCTTTATTACTCATTTTTCCAGGATGCACCAATGAAGAGATGAACTCTAACATAGTCAGTGGTTATCTCTCCTCTTGCTCGCTGTAAATAAGTTGTCCGTCAGTTATTCACAAGGAAGCTGTTCCCTGCTGCTTCTTAATTAGTGTATGGCAGAAGAACATACCATGGAGTTACTCTGGGGAAGGAAATGTTCAGAAAAATTATTTTCCTGGAAACTCTCCTTTCAGAAGTGAAAACATTGGCAAAATCTCCTTGTGTTGTGGGAGGGTAGCTCTTCCTCCATGGAGACAGGTCATGAAATAAAGGAGGGAAGAAAGGGGAATCCAAAAATGGTCAGGGAATGAGACAAAATGATGTGTATGTTTGTGTTCTTCTGTGTTATTGGGAGAGAGCAAGAGATAAAGAAGTTTGGAAATAAATGAATGTTAAAACGGGAACAAACAAATTATCAAGAATGTACAGAGATGAAACTGAAGCAATATGAAGAAGCTGAAACTGTGGAACAGATGAAACAAAGAAGCATAATTAGTTTATTATCAGATAAGGAAATACCAGGGGAGACCTGTTAGTTAATCTGTTCTGTAACATAGTGGGGATAAAAGCTGACAACTTCCAGAAGTTTCATTTTCAACCTATGAAAAATGGTAAAAACCTTTGAGGAATAAAAAAAGAGAGTAACTGAGTCAAGTTATATGGCTTTTTCTGTGCCACTCACCCTACTTTTTTGTGTAGGTGCAAAAGTGGATGGTCTACAAAAGTGCATGTAGGACCTTAGTATAAGCACAGTATGCCAGTGGTATTCCTTTCTGTGCACTCACCTGTTTACTACCACTTCAGTTTTATTTTCTGCTCAGCTTCCTTTCCTTGGGAACATGTCACTCCTGGAGCCGTAGGCAAGGAACAAGCCGTGTCTGCAGTCTTTTCTTTTCCCTTCCAAACTAATGCACAAGAATGATGCCATAATGCTGCTTTGTGAATCAAGATTTACAAGAAAAGAATGAAACTGATTGTATATGAAGTGCTGTCAAATTCATAAGTGTTCTCTTCTCTTCTCTTCCTTTTCCTTCCCCCAGAAATAACAATAAAAGGAGTTGAATAATACTTAAAAAACCCGAACAGAACAAACCCAGGAGAAAATAAGGGGGGTTATATTCGTGTTTTCTTTCCAATATTTAATTTTCACAATAGAAAATGCTAAAATTGTAATTTATGAACTGGAAATATATTTCCCTTCCCCTCTCTGCCTTCTGTGAGAGAGTAGAGCTGGGGGGGTCTCATCTTGCCAACAGGAGGAAAATGCATTATGGCTCATTTAAGATCCTCCCTTTTAAAAGATTATGGGGATGGCAGATGGGAAATGATTAGCCAGCAGCTAAATTAAAGAAATGCACAAGAAGTGGCTTTGGATGTTGTGACTTGAACAGTGTATACTCTTCTCTTTTGTTGCTAATTTTTTTTTTCCCATCAGTGGCTTCTGACTTCTCACCAATGTGAGCAGAGTGGACTGAGTTTATGATTTAGTCTGACTGTTCATTCTTTAGAGCTGGGAAGTGATTTATGCTCCATGGTAAACGTGAGAGCATGGATTCTCTTCCCACTTTTACTCCCCAGCAGTCTTTCACCCCCCTATTTGAGAAATGGATGGGGAGATAGGTCTTAGCAACCATTAAGTATCTTACGGGTTTGGGGCCTGATCTCATTCCTGATCAAATAGGGTTTAGATGTGGATGTCCTTCTAACAAAGCTAGTAGTCTTTGGACTTGTGATAATGTAGAGGAGAGGTTTCCTTTTACCTATATGGCTATTGCCCTTCCAAGAAGCAGGTAGTGGATTCTTAGTAATTCTTGTGAACTGGGAGTATTGGGGTAACGACAATAAAGAGTTGGTCCAGGTTCATAGTAGATACTGGATTTGTAGTAAAATGGTGGCCTGTTCCCTACAATTTATTGCTACAGATATTAATAAGTAAATGAGATGACAAAAGAGAATCTTTGGCATCTTTCAACATATGTGTGGTCAAGGCAGTGGGAGGGGAGCAGTTCTTTGGCCCAGTGGGACTGTGAGGGAGGAGGGAGAGAGCACATCAGTACCCATTTATGGACATGGTGTTGACAGAGATTGACAGTGTTTAAAGTTTTTTCAGGAAATTGTTTTATGGCAGTAGCTCTTTAGTTGCTTACAGTAGATTTTGAAAGGTTGTGTGGTATCACAGGTTAATTTTACTTCAGTGTTTTTGTCTAACTTCTGTTGCAGTTTCTGGCTTTCTGACAAGATTCTGCTAATCAGTTTCTGTCTTTCTAGTTTGTGTGTTGCGGTGTGTGCGAAGCTTGCCACCTATGCTCTGGCTTTCTTTTTTACCTTTGGTTATAGAAAAGACTTTGAAGAAATCAATTTATATAGATAGAAAATACCTGCCAGGTAAGTTTTGTGCGTGGTACAGAAGAATTATTTTTGTATTATTCATTGAAACTGTGAATAATAGCTATCAAATAAACATAATGTGTGAGTCTGCAGAAAATCTTTCAGCTGAAGCATCTTTCAACTCCAGACATGTGGCAGTGTTTTAGCAAAAGCTAAAATTAGAAAAAAGAAAAGAGAGAGGAGCCATTCCCTTTGAAATTCATCATAGAAAGGTTTGATAGAATTGAGCATTGGGGTAGCAGATACATCAGAACAAATGCACCCATGTGAGGGGTAAGGAGGAGCTGTGTTCTTCATGTCCCAGGAGCAGGTAAACCTTGCTTTGATCAAGCCTGGAACTGAAACTTTTCCTGACTGTTCCTGTTCAGCAGTACATAGATTTTGAACAGTGGTCTTCCCAAGGGGCTGCTTATTGCCATAAGGTGGAAGGTAACTCATAATTCTCTTGAATTTGTGTATTATTTTAGTCTTGCAGGGATTTGGTACTAATTAATTTACTGTCACTCAGTAATGAATTTTACTAGCAGACTTTATAAAAAAATGGTCTCCTCTCCCACTGTTTGGAGAGTCTGTATTATCACCAGACACAGTTTCAGCACTTTCAATTTTATTTTTTTTGTAGGAGATAAAGATAAAATTATTGTGCCAGAGTCACTATAAAACTCTGGAGGAAACAACCACATACTTTCCTTGCAGGCTGATGAAACCTTATCTGGTGATGCTGGCTGCAGTGTCTTTATTAGAAGGGATCAAGAGCAGACTGAAAGTTTCAGTTGTACTCCATAATGTTAGTAAATTCATTACTGATAGAATGGGACAGGAAACTGCTTTTTATGCCCAATGTAAAGGCAGGGGATTCAAAATTAAATTTATTTATTAGAGGGTTGAACATTGAAATTTTTTGCTAAAAGCTGTTTTTTAAATAGTTCAGGTCGGTTGCCTTGTTTATGTAATTTAAAATCATGTTATTTAAACCAGTTTTAAATCCATAATTGGATTTAATGTTGAAAAAAAAAGTTTCTTGAACTAGAAGAGATCCTTTAAAAGAGAGAAGTTGTCTAAAAATCAACATTGTTGGAAGCAGAAATATTAAAAGTTCTGTTCAGTATTGACAAATAGGTTTCAACAGACAAAAATTCACTTAAAAGCTACCTGAGTATTTTATAATGGCTTGAAAACCAACTGAGATAGGTCTTTTCCAGTGCAGTGGGCTATAGAAGGATGTCTCAACGTCATTTGCTGCCTCAAAACGTGAAATAAACTCTTGGATTTCTAGTAAGCAGGTGCTGCAGCACTGTTCTGCTGTAATTTAAGATATGTTAGTGAACTGCAGACTTGAGCAATGGTCTATGTGTGTGTATACATAAATACATTGTAAATTCTAGTGGACAGATGCTTTCACTTTATGTCTACAATGCTGTGTATATGTCTATACATGACCTCAAAATAATTTAGGATAACAATAACCTATCTTGAAAAGAGATTTTTTTTTCCTGATCTGTGGCATTTCTCTTCTTACAAATTTGTTTTAAAAGGTGGATCTTTATAATTCCTCTTGGAATAGATAGCAATCAACAGATAGGCTCCACACAAATGCCTTTTTTTTTCTAAATAGTGTAAAGAATTGTTTTCTGCAATAGGTTTCACCACTTGCTCAAGCAACAGATGCTCATTTCTGCACCTAGGAGTTTGTGCTTCACTCTCTCACCTTACCCATCTCTTCCTTCAGTGTTCAGCAGGGTGCCTGCCAGGGTTCTAGCTGGCTCTGTTCCCAAGTGCAGATGCTCTCAGGTGCCCCCAAATCCAGCGCTGTCTGAGTACTGATGTAAGCAGTCAGGCTCTATGTGGTCCCCAAATGCTCTTCAGATCTTCTTGGTTACTTAAGACGTGCAGCATTATTCCAAGATTTACAGTAGTCCCTATTAGATAGAGAAGAGTGAATGTGTCAGTTCAAAGAGCTGAGTTATTTAAAGAGAAATGCAGTCACTGTGGACAGTAAAAAAGACAAAAAAGGAATTTACCATAAAATAAGGAGTTCATATTATAAATTGTACAGTTATCAGTATTTGCTTAAAGGCAGAGTTGGCACAGTATTAAAATGTCACACAGTTTGAAGAGCAGCAGAATCCCATAACTGCTTTTATTACAGACTGTGTACAACAGGAAGCTGTAAAACATATTCATGCAATACTAAAATGTGTGGAAGCCTGCAGCAGCAGAGATGGAAAGGTTTAAATATGATGTTACATTAAAATGTTATTGAACACAAAAAGCAAGGAACTGTGCAACAAAAGCTTGATGTGTGAGTAATCAAATCTTTTCCTTTCCTGCTGGAAATGCTAAAATGTAGTAGATTTTTAAAACTAAAAATGTTAAATAGATGCCAAACTGAGTATTTTTTACTGAGATTTTTTAAAATAAAAAAATGCTAAATAGGTGCCAGTCTGAGTGCCACAGCAAAATATAGGTTGTGAAACAAAAGAGTTAGTAAAACTTCAAATGTTTTTAAGGGATCACCTACTTCCCATGCTTAAAGTGAGAACTAAAATACAGCACAGCTTTATGCATGAGATAGGGAAAGATTTCTTCATGCAAATGGTGCATTCATCTTAATTCATAATTTAAGAATGCCTATTAAGAGGAGGAGGAGGCAGCTGCATACATTGGGGGATATCCTGTATAACTGTATACTCAGCTTTAGTTTAGTCTGACTGAAATGTACAGAATGCTGTTTTTCTTATAGATATTTGCAATTTGAAATTTGCATGTCATGTACAATAGTATGTGCCCATACTAATTAGTAATTCCACATCCATTCTGAGTAAAATAGCAAAACCCACGATGCTGAGCTTGACTGTGCTGTCAGTAGTGCTAAACTACAGAGTGAGATACTATGTGTAGAAGGATACTCTGTGTAGAAGGAGATAAGGCACTCATTTATTTCTGCTAGCAAATGAATCAATTCTTACTAACAGCACGGTAGTTATTGAAATAGCCATTGCTGTAAGTCTAAAATGAGAGTAATTGCAGAGGTTTGATGTGAAGCTGGGAACCAAGATGTTAATGTGAAACGAGGATTTGAAATCTGGAATTATGATGTACTTGGCTTTCTGCAGTGTAGCTGTCAGGCTCGGGCAGTTTGCTGGTCAATAGTGACATTCTGTGTGTCAGTGAACAGAGTCTCCTGATACCTTAACCTGCAGTTCACACATTACTGAAGCTCCAACTGTCGAACATTCAAGTCCCTTGGTACTACTGCAGCTTCCAGACTCTCCTGACTGGCTCATGTTTCATTCTTTGGCAATTTGCCCTAATGATATCCCTCAGGAGCTTTCAGACCCTCTTCTTTTCCATATTTAATCGTGTTATATTAATCTGAGTGCTGAGCAAACTATGCTGCACAAATTGTAATTGTTCCCGATTTCTGCTGCAGTGGTCTGGTAATTACTCCCCCCCCCATTTTTAGTGTAAAAATATGTGTGCAAAATTGCAGTATAATTTTTATTTATCAGTCTAAATGTGCAAGACAGCCAGGATGTGAAAGCTTTAAGTGCTGATCTGCTCCACAAAGAGGGTAGTTTTTCCTGTAAAATCCATAATGTTTTAGCACTTGATGCATGGACAGGTTTTACATTTTATTTTTAGCTCTTTATTTTGTTGCAGTCAAAGTGCATGCCTAATAAACAGTGCCATTATCAAGTTAACCTCAGATGGTAATTTTGTTGTGATATAAAACATCAGGACAGTCTTGTCTTTTTCTGTAAGCTTGGTGTCTTCCATGTGGGGCTTTCCCTATTATTGTTATTATTAATAATAAATATATGATAATAGATAATTCTAAATAATATATAAAATATAACTATATATTAAAATAATATAGAATATTATTATCATCATATTTAAAAATATTTTTATTTAAATGAGATTTGTAGTGGTTTATGTGCCAGGTAGAGGCTACCTTATTTTGAGCAGAGTCTTGTTGTTTTCTCATTCTCTTGGAACTCTGTAATAAAATGAATACATTTGAGTGACTTCCTAATAGCAAAATTAATTTGATAGCTCAGATTTGAATTCTTTAGGCATTGTAGAATGTTTTGCTCTCTTGTGGAGTGAACTTGACAATATTTAAAATCAATTCCATGGATTTGTGGGGGGAAAGTGGGTGTTTTGGAGTGTTGTTTTGTGTTGTTTGTTGCAGAGGATGAAAGATGTCTATTTTGAATGGTAAGCAGGTTGTAACACCTCCTGTCTTGGTCAAGGAGTCCTTAATTGTCTGGTGATGCTAGTGCCAGACTTGCCAGTCTCTGCTTTGGGAAGGGAGTTTGGGAAAATTGTAATGAAGTTGCTTTGCTGTCACAGGGGGTATTTAATTCACTTTTTCAAGGTAGCTTGGAAATAAAGACAGGGACACAGGAGTTAATCAGTGCTTTCCTGTGACTTCATGCAGGTACAGATCATTTCCACTTGCACATTCAGAAGTGTGGACCAAAACACTCCCCTAAGTCTTTTCTCACAAAGCAGGGCTGAATGCAGCTGGGATGCACTTGAGTTCTATGTTTTCATGGCAGTACCCACACTGGACCATGATAAACATCAAGCAGTGCACGGTTATTTTCCTCTTTTCAAGGAAGCATCCGAGCAGGAATGACTTCCAGCTGACTTCTTAGCCTGACTTCTTGAAAATGTTGTACTTGTATATGTATCTCAGAGCTCTTAATTGATTTTTTTACACAATTAAAGGTAATTTAAAAGTGCTATAATAGTTGGTTTGGAGAGATTAACATTGTTGCATGTCTTAAAGTTATTTTAATATTTTTTTAATTCATATTTTTTGTTGCCAATTCTGTGTGTGTATTTTTAATTTTAGTTAACTGCTTGTGTTCATGCGTCAGCTGCATTGTTATATCCAATGTATTGGCAACACATTTACATCCCAGTGCTTCCTCCACATCTTCTGGACTACTGCTGGTAAGACAGCTAACCTGTTACCTCCATTTCTGAGATTCTTGCCTGTCTTGTAATTCTAAGTAACTGTTGAGAATGCTGACTGTGTATGTGACTGAAAGTATGGGATCCAATTTAGGAAAGCACTTAGGCTGGTGCTTAAATGATGGCTTTCATAGAGGTACTTCAGCGTGCCTCTACGTAGTGTTTGAATTGGTACCTTGAATTGCAGTGCTGATTATGATCAGTGCAGTGTTTTGAATCATGTTCCTGTTTTATTGTTAGAGGAAGCATTCCATTATTAATTTAAATATGAATATATTAAGTTTTTCTTTTATTTGGCATTTACATTAATGTAATCAGAAGAAAGCTGATTTTTTTTTTTTCTAGAATCAGACTTTATCAGGCATCAGCGTTTCCCTTGGTTCTTAAAAATGACTTAGTGTTTGTGTTTTAGACCCATCCAGGTTGAGGATCCTATCAGTCACCTTCCTGGAAGGGCTTAAAAATCTCTCCTTTTGGTACTTCCAAATTTCATTGTAAGAGTCCTGCTTTTCACAGCATATTTCTGTTCACGTTACAGACTTCGTAGTTTTGGCAAATTTTTTAGTTTAACCAGAAAGAATAGCTCTTGAAACACTTTGGAAATATCCTTCAAGGGATGATGCTTCTGTATGCCTATGTTTCAAGATTTCAGGCTAGGAAGAGATCTTATGTGTAGTGGTGCCAGAGATACCAAAAGAGAGTTTCCACTAAAGCAGGGAGCATCCATCCCTGGAGGCTTTCACTTTAGCTAGACCATGTGGATCTTTGGTGGAGAAATGAACCATTTAAAGCCATTTTAGAGATTAGGAATTATTACGTATGAAAACCGTGTCAAAGTCAGATGCCTACCAACATCAGTCTATGTTTCTGTTATTAATGTTTTTCTTCACAGAAATAAGTTATGTTTGCATGTTTGCTGGGCTTTATGTTTTAGGTTTTTTTCCCTGCAACTTATAAATATTAATGTTCCATTGAACTCCACTCAGTCTATTGAACTTCTTGTTTTCAGCAAGGTTCTCATTATGTTTCCTTAAGTCTCTTTGATGGGTTTTCCTCAAGTTTACAATATTTGCCCATGGTATATCTTTTTCTTTGGTACTTCCTATGCTTGGTATGTATATTATTTATTATTTTCAAAAAGCAATCAAATACTCTTCTCCCACTCTTCCCTTTACTTTCAACTATAGCTAAGCCTTTCATCTTTAATGATAGTTTTCTTTTGAAGAAACTCTGTCCTAATTGTTTTTCCTCTTAGCTTTGATAAGATGCACCGAGACTGGAGGGTAGAGCTGAAATGTATTTGTTTAGGTTTTTGTATTACTTCAGCTTGCCACCAGAAGCTTTGTAATTCCTTCAGTATCATCCATAAATGCTGCTCTCAGAACTCAGATCAACACCTTTATTCAAACTCTACCCTGCAGAGTGCATCCTGAATACTAGGAGACTTTTTTTTATTTCCCCTTCTAAGCACAGATAATGTTTCCAGAAATAATAATGTTAGATGCTGTACACAGCTTCCTGTGATGATGATAACAATTGAGATTCTAGGTCATTATGGTGTGACCTGAGAATTTTTTTACTCATTAAAAAGAAGCATGGAGTTTCTTAAACTTGTAAAACTCATTTATATCCCCTTTTCTTTTTCAGAGTAGTACAATGGAGTGGGGGAGGGGGAGGGGAGGGGAAGTTGCCCTTCTTTAGAGATGTACAAATGGAAACAAAGTTCATGACAGGAAATGTACAATTGATGACTTTACTGCAGTAGCTATAATTCTGACCTTTTAACTCACATTTTTGTGCATTTACATTTCTCTGTCTGATAATGTCTGGGTTGAATGGTTCTTTTGTGAGACAAGTTGGAAGAGTGTAATAAAACCACACAAAATGTTTGGTTTTCCTTATGGTATAGTGGATTAACAGTAAATGTTTTTTTCTCATGATTTTTTTTAATGATGAAGTCATAAGGTTAACATTTATAATAAGCCAGACCTAGTGTGCAGTCTGAGAGGACCATGGAAATTTAAAATTAATGAAATAATTTTCTAATTATTTTTCATATATTCACTTTTTCTGTCATTTTCAGTTATTGTGTTTTTTTTTTTAATAAAAGTGCCTTTTTTTCTGTTACCATGTATTTTCTTAACTAGAAAATTACATTCTGATTGCTTTACTTGAGCTTCATTGGATTCTCTTCAATGGATTATCTTATTTAGCGTTGTTCTGAAATGGGATGCAAGTAAATTAAGTAGGGGATTATCAGTTTGATAATGTTTTTCATTATGCCATTTAAAAATACAGATAAAATACCTTTCAATCCACTAGTTTAAATATAGGCCCTGATTCTGCAACTTTTTCTTCCACATGTTAATCAGCTAACCTATGTGGAGGGAAATCCACATTTTTTTTGAGTTGAACTTCTGATCTTCAAAATTTCAAAAGAATAGATGGGACAATTCCAGAGAGGTTAGAATTTGATACAAGTACATAAATTCCTAGTTGGTACATTTTGTGAGCATGGAAACTGAAAAGTGTATTTTTGAGTAAAACAGCTAAACCTATATAAAAAAAAAAATACTTAAATTCTTCCACTTTGGCCTTTTTAATTCTAAAGGCTATTAGGTCCTATCAGGCAACCTGGAAGACTGGTTTTAGACATAACGTAAGAGATGTTCCTGAAGCAGTCAGATGGGCTGGCACTGAGTATCAGTGTGGGCTCTAATGCCATTAGCATTGGCCAGGTTGTGAGTACTTGCAAGGTGTGTGAGCATCCTGTGTATTTATTTACTTCAGGGTGTTTCCCCCCTCCACACACATGTAGCTTCTCTCGGCCGTGAATTCCATTATGAGAACTCCAGCGTGAGAATTAGAACCACCATCCAAAAGAAGAAATGATAAATTTCTTGTTCTAAAAGACAGCAAAATATTAAGCAGTAAAAATGATTTCCATTTTAGCTATGGAGGAAGAAAACACAGTGGAGTTACCAAAAAACCAGAGTTTTCTGAATAGTTTTAAATAATTGATTTCTTTTATACATTGAAGTAATCAAAAGGAACTCAGCCCAGTAGGTGACTGGATTTCAAGAAAGGGGCTTGGAGCACCTCTGCTATGGAGACAGACTGAAAGAGTTGGGGCTCTTCAGTCTGGAGAGGAGAAGGCTCCCAGGAGACCTTCTTGTGGCCTTCCAATATCTTAAGGGGGCCTACAAGAAAGCTGTGGAAGGACTTTTTGGGATGTCAGGTAGTGATAGGGCTGGGGAGAATGGAGCAAAACTATAAGTGGGTAAATTCAGATTGGATGTTAGGAAGAAATCCTTCCCCATGAGAGTGGTGAGATACTGGAACAGGTTACCCAGGGAGGTGGTAGAAGCCCTGTCCCTGGAGGATTTTAAGGCCAGGCTGAATGTGGCTGTGAGCAACCTGTAAGCAATCTAGTGTTAGGTGTCCCTCCCCATGGCAGGGGGGTTGGAACTAGATGATCCTTGAGGTCCTTTCCAACCCTGACAATTCCATGATTCTAAGAAAGCTATTACAGAAACTGAGTTTGAACATTGATATGGTAATTAACATTTGAATAAAATGAATTTTTCTAAAGGAGAAAACTAATTTCATCAAATTTCTGTGTATGTCCTTGGCAAACCAAATCACTGATATAAGAATGTATGACAGTTTTGTCTGTGAATGATAAAGCATCTGTTCTACTGATGGTCTGTTAAGAATATAATGCAATTATAAAATTCAAGCTACAATTGCAACATGCCTTTATGAGGTTTGGTCTCTTCTGAATTGGGATATGCACATGCCTGTTTTCCTGAGAAAGGGACAATTATTTTCCAATTAACTTGGATGTTTTGCATAACATAGTAATTATTTTAGGCAATGATGCTGTAGATTAATAACTTTTTTGGTAATAGCATGCATAAGCAAGAGAAAAACTGTGTAGCAGCTCCCAGTAGAAACATAGTAAGCAATTTCATGTACATATTACAAACCTTTACTGCTAAGGCTTCAGAATCCAGCAGTAATTAAATTCATTCTTTGCTGAAAATGATCAAATCGACTTTCCATACCTGCAATTTTTATTTCAAGCATTTTCAAGATGTGTTTTTCTAATTAGCTTTGTGCCTTTATTCTGTTAACTTCTCAAAATTGAAATGATGTAGCTGTTGCTTTGTTCTATAGAAAAGAGCTACACACTACCCTTTTTAATGACAGGTTTACTAATGGAGCAAATCATCAGCTATTTTAAGTCAAGACAGGCCTGGTGAAGCTGCTAGAACGGCGTTGGAGTACAAGAGAACAGGCATGCATAAAATGCAGACACGATGCAGTGCTTGTTTTCACTGTGGATTCTCTAGTTCACCTTGTTTGTAAGGCTGATCTCTGATGTGATGAGCCAGAGAATTTACTTTGCTGCACATTCAGGAGAAGAATCCTTATTTGTATGTCAGTCATAGTCATTCTCGTTAGCTTGGTTAAGTACGTTCTGTAGTTGTTCAAATTATGGAGGGTTTTAAAGCTGGCTGAATAAAAATATGTCTGCTTTGGAGTGATGCCCATTTACAGTTCTGTGTAATTTGTGTTTCGTCCACAAAGGTGTAAGGCCTTGGCCTGGGTGAAGTTGTTAGGAGGTCCTAGTCTAAACACAAGGAAATTTTGTTTTGGCCTGAGTGATCTGGCTTATGGGGATTTTGGTGGGGTTTTTCTGGTTGGTTTTGGTTGGAGTTTTTTTCATCAATCCTCTCCTGTGGGACATCGTTAATGAGAGAGCAGTTGGCTAATCCAGTCTGTGTACAGACCTTTCTAAAACTGGCTGCAGTCACAGACAGGTGAGAATTGCTACTTTTGCTCCTAGAGTTGGGAAACAATTGACGAGGCCACATGAACTGATGCAGTGAAACCTCTCCCCAGGCTTCAGGATGTCAATCACCAATCAATCCACGATCAGATTAATGAAATGAGATAAATTATTGTATGACAGCTGTCTGTGTAACTTCATATAAGTTATCTTATCTCCTATTCATTTGTCAGAGTGTTTTTATTTAAATTTTTTGTGTCTGATCCCCTCATATTTTATTTTCCATGGAGTGACTCAAACCTACCTATCTATTGATCACTTCACTGGAATGAATACTAATATAAGTACCCAGAAGAATTATAATGATTGTTGGATGTTTTTTCTCTTCAGAGCTGGATACTGATTATATTTTTGGTCAGATGTTGCCAGAGCACATTCACTAGAGGAAGAAACTGAAGGTTATAGGAAACCCTAATAAATTAGCTGGACTAATTTAGTCTCCTGCTTGTGCACTTCAGGCAGTCTCACTGTAGATGCTTTGTGTGGATATTTGTTTTGTTTTCAGAATGTAGTTCCTTGTCTTATTCAATTTGGAAATGAGAAGTTGTACTATCTTAAATATAATTAAATACAATACAATACAGCTTCCAGGCACCCACCAAGGAAGGGCG
>NW_027142359.1:5707294-5757294 GCF_026170545.1 Melanerpes formicivorus | reverse complement strand
GCCCATCTTTTACTCTGAAGCTTTCTATGTGAAGACCCTGAATGTCTGATTCACTGGATATATTTCACAAACAAAAAGCTAACAATATTCTCAAATTAAAATATTTGTAGTCATGTATTTCAGGTTACAGTGTGAGAAAAACAAAACAACCCCCAAGCTGCTCTGAAATCCCAGAAGTTTTTCTGTGTCTCGTTCTTTGCAGGATCATAGGCCAAAGCAATAACCTACTGGTTCCAAACCCCAAGCTCCAGAATGAGATTCAGGCTCCATGGGAATTGGAAGGCTCTGCTCCGGCAGTGACCAGAGCAATGGGGCAGCCCCCCACACTGCCATCTCCTGTCCCCTGTACAAGCTGTCACTGGTGCTGTGCGCTCAAGGTAGGCTTTGTGGATCTTTACGCAAGGTAGACTTTGGCTAGGTTGTAGATCCAAGGAAAATTTGATTGCTCTATGCAGAGCCAGAGATGTCGCTTGGAGCTTTTTTGTTGGTGGTTTGTTGTATTTTGGGGGTTTGTTTGTTTGTTTGTTTTTTAATAAATTCCTGGACATTGAAACTTCCAAATCTGCTCATCAAAAGAAATTACTGTTACACAGGATTTTAGGTCAGTCTCTTTAGTGATAGATCCCAGGGTTTTGGCAGCATCCTCTTGAAGAACTTTGGGATTGCAGCTTCAGGCTTGGGGAGGACAATGAAGACACAGGACAAAAACGCAAAACTAAAAGACTGGATCATGCCAGCTGTAATTCTTACCAAGTGATCACTGATCACAGTCAGAAGAAATGCTACACATGTGAGTAGGGCATGCAGCACAAGGACCTTGTCTAGAGGCCACCCAGCTCAAAACTTCCATACTCAGCAAACATAAATAAAGTGACTGTTCATATTTTTATAGTGCCACAGGTACGGCTGAGGTCTATGAACTCTGGAAACACTCCATTTGCCATTTTCTGATGGAATTTCTTTACTGTGGTGAAAAGTTCTGGTTTACATGCTGCTGGAGAAAAAGTGGAAGCAAAGCTTTAGATGATCTTTTTCTGTGTGTCCATCTTCCATGCTCCAGGATGTTTGCTTCAAAATAATTCATTTGTTTCTAAGCACAATGTTCTTTCTTGTATCAAAGGGGAGAAGAAAACAAATAATGGGATCATTAATTCTAATCTGATTTCAGAACACAGGGGACCATTCTAAACCCCTGCCTTGAAATATTTTCAGGACAAACAGTATAAATTAACTTTTTTTTTTTTTTTTTTTTTTTTAATATATATTTTATTTATTTTCCTTTTCCTAACTTTCTACTTGGGGGAAAACATATTTCCAAGCTCTTCTATTTATGTTCCACATGTTGCTGCAATTGCCTTCAGTTGGATGGTGTGGAAGATCCTTTTTGTATCTAATCTCTCTCTCTACACTATATAAGTAGGACAGTATTATCCTGGAACTCTGATACCTAAAGGTACACAGCATCTTATTTGAAATGACAGGACACATTCACAGTAGAATCACAGAATGCAGGGGTTGGAAGGGACCTCCAGAGATCATCAAGTCCAACCCCCCTTCAAAGTAGGACCACTTAGGGCAGGTCACACAGGAAAGGGTTTTGATCTCTAGAGAAGGAAATCCATTTGTTTTAGAAAAGATATACTGCCTTTTTTTGGGGGGGTGCCATGTCCTAGCAGAGCAGGGTCAAGCCCAATATGGAGCTGTAGAGGGTTTTATCTCCAGGATTCTTTCAGTTTTTCTGATGTCTGCTGGCATCACATCCAGGTAGGGACTATTTCAGTCTTCAAATGAGTGTGGATTTTGTTGCTAATAATCATCCTCTTGTAAATGAGAAATGTCAAGGACACCCAAAATCCTGTGTTCACTGCTTTTTTAGGCAGAAAGTCTCCCATATGCAGACTTTGTCAGCCTTGGGTTGCACCATTTGGCATACAGCACAGCATTATCTTTTAAGGTGTTTGACCCCTGCCTATAACTTCTCCTATATAAATTAATAAAATGGTGATTTTTTTGTTAAGGGATGGCATCATTTAAAATCTGTATGACCTACAATTGCTGTGCTTTAGGTTGCCATCGATAATACCTGTTCTTAAATATAAGAATAAATGGGGCTGACCTGAGTCAGTCCTGAAATCAGAGAATATTCTAAATGTTTCCAGGAGCAGTACTCTGGAGCTGGCAGGAAGTTTCTATTGCTATTATTAAACTGAAAGCACTGCAGAGTTCTGGGGTGCAGCAAATGAAGGAGACAGAGAGCCATGTGCTTTGCTGCAGTACAGGAGTGGTGTCATATCCAAGAGAAAGCTGCCATCACTCCAATTCTGCTTGAACTGAGGACTCTGAAACAGGCTTCCCACCATCTCAGCAGTGCTGCAGCTGTCCCTTTGCACCAAGCACATCCCCATGACCAAACAGAAATGCTCAGAGGTCTGAATCCAGAAAGTCCAGCCAAGAAAATCAGGATCCAGACCATAAACAGTTGTAGTAGGAAGGTATTATATTACCCGAATGTCCCACTCAGTGTTGTCCCCCACCTCAGGAGTCAGCTCAGCGGTGTTCTTCACTTTGTTAAATGTTCTCAGTGCTGCTACACAGCTCCTATGTGACAGCACAGCAGAGGCTGCATTACATGACTAGCTAAAATACAGCTAATTTATTAGCATGAATCAAAATCAGGAGTTAAGTTGCATTTTAAAACCTTAAAGGTAGCAGTAAGAGCTTTATGACTGTTACCTTTTCAAAAGTAAATAATTGGCAATGCTTATGGAAAAGATAAAGTATAAATGGCTCTTGGAATGAGGAGAATTCTCTAATTTGAAGAGTAGCAAAATGAAAAAGTATGGAAGAATAGACCAGGGGACTGTAAACTGCAGCTAATCCACAGTACTGCCTCTGGTGTTGCTCAAACTACAGATGACTGGGTTTTCTTCAGAGAAACCTTTGCACAGTCAGAGTACAGCCCTTAAAGCCTGTAAGAAGACTGAAGATTTAAGTGCTAATTCAGCAAATTATTTCAGTCTAAGCTCATGCTTAAATTTGTCCTTCTTCCAGAACACACTGTTAAAATTTCTCATTTAAAGCAAGAGAAGGGCATAGCTAACCTCATTACACTAAAAGAAAATTTTATCACTCGTGCCGTAAATAAGGTTGGGCTTCAGGGTGACAAACGTGGGCTGGGCGAGCATATGCATAGTCAAAGCTGCTCATTTCTTTAAGGTCTTCTCTGGGAAACAGCAGGTATCATTTCTCCTGTTAGACCTGGTTTTCCTGTCTTATTTGGATCTTCAGTTTAGAAGAGCCTGCTGAATGCCCTGTAATGTTCTACACCAAGTTATTCTAATTAATGGCTATTGATTTAAGTGTTCTCTGTTCTATAAAAGGTAAGGATAGCAAAATAATAATCTCCAATTGGTTTCTCTATTAAAGAAAAATGAAGAAATATTTATACATAGGTTAGCTATTAAATGTATTGATCAGGATTTTATTTAGTAGGAGAATGTCCTCATCTTTGGGTCCCTGTCTGAAAGACAAAGCTTCAGGAGACACAGTGTCAGGTTTGATTTCTTTCCAGCTTGATATAACAAGAGAATTTTGCTTACTCTTTCTCCCCCAAATCCTTCCCCAGGCTCCTCTCTGGGCACTAATAGTGTGTGGTGGGTTGTACACAGCATACCTGAAGTGGAAATGTTCAGCTCCTTCTTTGTGCCATAAAAAATCAGTTCTTCAGAGATGCTTCCCATATTGCATAAACTAGAAAGGAAAGAAAATATGTGGGGCAGGAATTATCCAACTCACCTCTAGTGATGGACTATATTTCAAGTTTCTTGCACTAAATCTTTAAGGAACTGATTTTCTTCTTGCTGGTGGTTGTTCTGTGTCAGATGGACAGGACAGCATCTCATTTCTCCTTGGAAGTTTTACTTAAGGTAGTAACTCTTTATTACTCCTTTGGGAGAAGATCATCTGCACAACTGTACCAGGTAGAAAGCCAGAGAATTACTGAACAAGCCATGCTGGAAAGAGGCCATAGTCAAATGTTTGGAATTAACAGAAAAAAATGAGTGATTGAGTGGGCTAGATGGCACACTTGTTACAGGGACTCCAGAGAGGGAATATGGAGGACATCCTCTTACACTGGGACACAGGCAACTGTGTCCACTAGAGAGTGTCAGCTGGGAGATGTTTAATCCTTTCCCTCTGCCATATCTTTTTGACTTGGGGTAATTCCAACTGTGTGAATACCGGAAGAAATGTTCCCAGTCACTTGCTGGAAAAGTGTCAATATTGTAAATGTTTTCTGTTCATATGGTATTTGTCCAATGCCTTTTGAAGGATCATAGGTATGACCATGAGCCATGGTCAGTCTCTCTTTCCCTATTACTAGTGATTTTCATTACAAGGCACCCCAAGGAAATAAGGTGTGTGTTATGCTAAATGCTTCCAGCCCAGAAAGCTTCCAAGCAGGATTAGCAACTGCAGCACTTCCAGCCTTCATGATTTTGTCTTGGTCATGCAACATTTAATGTGTTTTTGAAAACTTTAGCATCTGGAGTCAAGCAGATGCTTGGAAATCTGTATTTTGGGGAAATACTCTTTTGGCCTACTAGAACAGCCATATTTTAAAGCCATTCTTTTAAAGAGTTGCCTATATGAGAGCCTGGTGGGCCTGGCATAATAGGGATATGAAGATGGATTATGGAGAGACCCAGAGTACTCATTAGGGTAAAGAGAGGGAGGCCAGACTGCTTGTTGAACTGAATGACTGATTGTGCTATCATATGCTTTCCTTTCAGAAGACATTGCACTGCATTCTATGTTTTAATTTTAAGGATAATTACTTTAATTTAATTTGGTCCTTTTTAGGAAGGTAACACAGATAACATTTGTTACGGGGCCTATCATCTCATGTTTGAATTTGTTCCTGGTTAGTGAGGAGTGCTGGGAAATAGCCTTTCTGGGGTGGCTTGCACCAGCTTTGTGATCTTTCCAAGGTAATGGTATTTCCAGCATCAAAAAACTCCTCACCGCCTCAGCAAACACTGGTTTAGAGACTTCTCCCCTGTAATATGCGTAAAGAAGCCTATAGCTGAATGCCTGTTGAGTCTTTGATCCCTTCATGTTGGTGGGTTGGTTAAGTAGGGTGAAGCTGTACTTGTTTTAGCATTTAATTTTGGATTTGGAGCACTTATTTTGGATTTGGAGCACTTTTAGCTTCTTTGACCTACAACACCTTTGTTTGCCTTGCAGAGCACTCTTGGAGTTTGCGTCTGCGCTCCTTTCTGATGAGACCCCACCTAAAAGTTGTACTTCAGCAACATGCTGGTTACTATGGGGCCAGACCAAGCTCTGAGCAGCCCTGTAACGAACAAGGGTGCTACTGCTGCTCTCCAGGTCTGCTCTTTCAGGCTTATGGTATAGTAGCGCAGACATAGGCTACTGTTGTTCCTAACACCATGTTCAGCCACCTGATTTTCAAAGCATCCAAAGTATCATACCTTTGAAATCAGACTGCTAATCTCAGCCAAAATGTACTAACTGGCACAATATTAACAAAACTGTCTCAGTCTCCTTTTGCCCCTTGTCCATAAACAAGCATTGAAAGAATCTGGTGCAGCAGATCAGCCTTTCAACAGTATCTAGATGTCAACCACAGCAGCTTCTCTGCACTTAAAAAAATGAGATCTGAGGGGCATCCCCAGACCTGCTGTTAGCTTGAGCAGTGAGTGCAGTCAGAACAATAATGCATGTGAAAAGCCTGTGTTGCTTGCTGGGACTGGTCACATCTCAGGATGCCATTCCAGTAACCTACTTATATGACATGAGCCATGATTAATGAATTGCTGAGTGATAACAACATATTGGCATAGGTGGGGGCATTGCATCCCTCCCCTGTTATACTGTGACCAGAAGTAATACATACTTTGGAATGGTTTCAAAAAGTTTTTCCACTTACTGTCCAGATTTAGTCAGGCAGGCTTAATGAAAAAAAGAAGACACAATTTCATTAAGAGACACAAAGTGATCCTTTTTTTGTAGAGCAAAGGCACTTTGCTCTTTACTTGTCCCCCCTTAATGCCATGAGCTTAAAATTAGCAAGTGGTGCAGCTGAATATTGTTTTTAAGAACAAACCCATTTCTATGCTCCCAATCCAAACGCAACAGGAAAAACACCATTGCTTCAGGACAACATATAAAAAGGGGATTCAATTTAAAAATGCTTGTGGCAATGAAAAAATATAACTTCAAATATGAGCCAATTCATTGAGGCCTTAACATTCATTTGTTGCAAATGGAGGAAGCAGCGGAACCCAAGGCCAGAGCCAATTGGCATCTTCTAGGCAGGGAAAGGTCAAGTGGTGGCTCGCTCTGTGTGTGCTACTCCTAGGCTTTTTTAAAATGCTGGTATTAAACAGAAGTTACATCTGAGGTCAAGTGACCGCAATAGCAGGGGACACAGCAAGCCCTCAAATCATTCCCCGTGATGAAAATGACATGGAGCTGACATAATATCTGAGGTGAGATGAAACTGAAATCCTCAGCACCTGAACACTTCACCTACTGATGGGTAACCTGACCCTAACCAATCTTATAATCATATCCATGTCAAGGGGGGAAGCTGCATTTCCCAGAGCAGAAGGCACAGTCAGTCTGGTTTATATTTTTGGGGCTCCGACTGTGCTTCTGGAATGATGTTGTTAAAAGTTTCAATACTGTGCTTTAAGCCTCTCTGATCAATGTCTTCTGAGAAAAATCAGCTCCCACCTCGCTAAACAGACACAGCTTTTGCTGGGCTTTCGCTTCATTCGAGGGGCTTGCTGCTGTCGGTTTATGGAGCATGCTAAATGTGATGCTCAGTGTTTTTTAAGAGATTGAGGTTGGGATCAGATATGGCACTTTCAGACTAAAGACCCCCAGAGAGCAAGTGCATGGGGTGGCTGTGATTTCTTCAGTGATCGTAAAGATTTTTTGGTGCAGCAACCTTTTTAAAATGGAAATATCTGTTAAGAAAAAAGATAAAAATGAGCTCCAAATAATTCCTTCCAAATAGTGTCATGTTAGATAAGTTTTAAGGTGTACAAATACTTGACTTTTAAAATGTTTCTCTCTAAATCTCACCTCTTTACATATCACCTTTAAATTTATCTTTAAAATTACATGCTGGAAGATTTGATTTTGGTGAATTCTCTGTGTGTTTTGTATTTGCATTTAACTGAAGTGGACAAACAAAACTCAGCTGAAAATCTGGATTACGTAAGCAGAGCTGGGCCGAAACACTCCTACAATATTTTCTGAGCCAACATATTTTCAGGACCCCAAACAATTGTTGTACTCAACTGTGGGATGAATCAGCATGTATTTAAATCAAAGGGAGTGAGGGAAGACTACATTAGTTCTGTTCCACAGACCTGTCAAAGCTCCAAAGAGATTAAACGCATGACCCCTTCATCCCTAACATTGCTCCACAAGAGACATTTCTGTCACTATTTCTGCCACTTGGCTTTCTAAGATGCCACGAAGCCTTAGGGCGACCTCTGCTACATTTCAGTGTTGTTTATTGATTTCTGACCCAGTGCTTAATAGTTTTCCCAGTCCCCCTGAATGGCTTTTGTAAGCAATAGGGTTTGTGCATCTCACCGATCAATACCTTTTATATTTACAATAAAATTGAAACTGCTTCTTCTGGGGGTGCAGCCCAGCATTTGTCATCCTTCAGCGAGGGAAAACTATGTCATTATCTGAATTAAAACATTTATTTCTGATTAAGAGAGTGTCCTATCTCATTAATTTTTCCCTTTCCAATAGAAAGGGAATAGAATCCTATTGATTTTTGCACTTTTACACATCTCCACTGCTGGGAAGATAATTGAGAAGTTAGCCAGAATAAATGAAGTTTCAAGTCTAGCAGGCCAGCCAATACCTTCCAAATTCAAGGTGTTTTTATGAAGCTGGATTTTAATTTGTTGGCAAGCTGAAGCAGTGGGACTTATTCGGCTGAGTAAATTGGATTAAGAGTAGAATCTCCTTGAAGCGTGTCTTGGTGAATGCTGAGGGGCTTGTTCCCCCTAGACAGCCACCAACCTGCTTTAGATTTATGCTAAGACAGCTTCCAAATTGCCCTCCTTCAAAACTCAGACTCACTGCAGGAAGTGTGGATTAGGAGAGCTAAAGCTTATTAACTCACTTCTCTTTCATTGTGTCCCCTGTCTTAAAAACAACCAAACTCTAATCAGCAGCTGAACTAGACCTTCAGATTTTCTGCATCAATTGATTACATGTTATTAGAATAATGGGATTAAATCAAGCTTCATTAAAAAGAATTCTCTTTGCATGAATCCCTACTTCTGAGGAGCTTTCCAGCATCCCTATTGGCAGTGACAGTCCAAGTTTAGGGCTCTGTTCCTTCTGATGTTTTTCTCTCTGTGAATTAGCAATCTATAACATCTTCATTTCCCCTGTAGAAGGGCCATACAATCATTGTAGATTCCACCAGGAAACGGAATGTGTGTTATCAATGAGAACTGTAAAAGGTTGTATTTGAGTTAGACAATATATTGTGTATTTTAGTAAGTTATACAGCAGATTTTCTTACTTTTTAGAGCAGGGAAATCAGTCTTCCTAAATATATTCTATGTCTTCTAAGAAATGCTGGGATTCCTCCCTTTTAGGAATCTGTCTCTGTATAAAACTATGAACCAGGAGAAGCAAAAAATCTCAGTCTCTCAGTCTATCTCAGTAATCTCAGTTCAGAGATTACTAGACAGTAGTCTGCTCTCTCACTCTTGCACATTCCTTACAGCTTGATTTTGAGACATTGATTTAATTATTTTTCTGTAATCCAAATGAAAAAGGGCTGCAAGTTAAAAAGAAAAATGTGGAGCTTCTGCTTGTCCCAAGTTTGTGATTTCTGGCTCTTGTGGGGCTTTTTGGGAGGGGGGGAGCATTGCAAATGTTTGAATCTTACTAGTTTCTAAGGAAAAAAACACACGATATAGAGGAAAAAGTCCCCTGAGAAAGCTTTGTAAATGCCTTAGTTCTAACAAATCAACAGCATTAGATTAAAAATGCTGTGTAAGTGAAGAACTTAATTTCTTGCTGCATTTTAATGCATAGTCCCAAGCACCAAAGTATGCAAAAGGTTGAATACATTCATCACAAACATTTCTGTTTTCCCTTTTTACACCAATGAGAAATTACAAGATTACCAATGACCTTCCTACCAATGAAGCACCATAATTATGGTCATTTGTTATACAACAGAGACGAATGGATAGAATTTACATAGAATAAAAATATTATTTAACAGCTGTTATTGATGTGTGAAGTGTAATCCTAATTTATTTAAATGCTATAAATGTATTGGTAATGTATTCTTTTCAAATTAACCTCCTGAACCTTATACAGAAAAAACTTTAATTAATATTGCACTAAAATCCATTTTCTCCTGTTGTGGGGATTATTGCATGGGGAAGAATTTACAGCTACAAGGGCAGCACCACGGTATCTACAAGTTCCTGTTTGATTTTATCAGTCTGTGGTTCAAGCTTCTGATACTGGATTATTAAAGTAAATGAATTGAATTTAATAAATTAAATTTATGCCAATTTGTAAATTTGTTCACAAAGGCAGTTTTCTTTTCCTGTTATTTAGGCACACAATAACAGTTGCCGAATTACTTAATGGTTGGAGTTGATGATTTTAAAGGTCCTTTCCAACCAAAGTGACGCTATGATTCTATTTATGAGGTATATTTTCAGGTGATGTTTTCTAATCTATTGCCAGACCTTTGAACGAATATAGAGGAAAAGAGAAAGAACCATTCAGGGCATTTTTAAACTCAGTTCTTTCTGGTTTGTATCCTGTAATGCTGCATCTTAAGAGAACAACAGGATGTGCCGAATCGCTGCAGCTGGTGATTGATTTAGAGGCACAGGCAGGTGTTTGTGTGCGTGTGTATATGTGTAAAACACTTTTAGGTTTATCTCTTTTGTATTCTGTCCATCTGCCCCAAGCTGTCATTATTCCATGTTCATCGACAGAAGAGTTATAGTTTGCAAAAACCTATCAGGTAGGCTGGACACCAGATAATTGAGGTGATGATCAGTGCTAGCAAAAGACAATTGATAGTGATAGTGTCACAGGCTGTACCTAACAAGATCTGCACCCTCTGTCTCCTTTAGCCTTTCTTTGGAATGGGCAGAATATGGAATAACATGGACATGTCTGATGTGCATCAATAGATAGGATGGCAGTGCATAATACTTCTTGAAACTGCGATATGATGGTTGTATCTTTTGACATTGCGGCAGGTTATTAAATAGAAATGTGAACTATTAAGAGATGAGCTTGACTCTCAATACATTTTTATCAAAGTCAAAAAATACTTGACACCATCGAGTGGTTCTGCTCTGTGGAGGACCGGGAAAAATCTGGCTTTACGGGAAAGTCAAATATGGTAATTGCCCTGTTCTTGAAGTGGAAGGCAGACCTCAACCCCTGGATGTTTCCCAGAAATAGAAATAATTAACAAATGGAAATGTGCATGTTTATGCCCAAATATAAATACAAGAGTTTAAATGCATAGTTAGTGTTTCATTTTCATGTATAAAGCTACTGGTGAATTATCCATGAATATATGAACTGGAGAGGACACAGAGCAGAATCTCAAAATAAGCTGATTCTGGTACAAACTGGGAATGTGTCCTCAGCTCACAGGTGCCTGATCCAGGAGAGTAGGTCAGAACACACAGTCACCTCCCTGATTCTGATTCAGAGGGAAAGCAGTTTTCATAGCTTGACCCTCTCTCTGAGGGTATTAGTTTCTGAAATATTATTCCCTGCAATTGTAAAAGCAAATGGATGACTCTAAATTAAGGGAATGTATTTAAATCTCATTCTTCCAAAGGCATCTCATTTTCTTTTACCATTTTGGATTACTGTTTATTTTTTCTGGACATTAAAAAGCATTGCTTTCCTTCCTGACTTTAAAAAAATGACATCTTTATTTCAACCCAAATGTTCCATTCCTGGTTGACTCTGTGACACTACCTCCTGCAGAGCTCTTAAATGCTTTCACAAAGCAGATGAGATCTTGTGTACACGACCCCTTCAAACAGCTCCAGGTGACACGATATTGCACAGCTCCATATTTTCAGTTCCAGAGGAAGGGTTAGTTTTCAATTACAAAGGAAGGGTTATCATGGGCAGCTTGCAGTAGGATTTATCCTCTCATGCCCATCTGTAATGTATGCAAGAAAGCCATAGCTTTGCATGGCTATTAAACACCCTATAGTCTATATAAAAACATGCAAAGTTGAGGCTTAATAGCAATAAAATATTATGGGCTCTGCCCTCACTCATGGCTGAGTGAGCACGTCCCTTGATTGGGTAATTGGCAGACTACACCCTGTAGCAGACTCATGAATAGTCATGGTTTTTCATTATGGTGAACTATAGGTTGCTTAACTATATCACTCTCTGCTTTCCAAAATGCCTTTGCATTGGCCACAGAGGCTCTTCCTCCCCTTGCAAACTATTGCTTCCTGAGAGTCCTGCATTCTTCTTCCCAGCAGTGCCCTGGCAAAGCCATTACATGCTTGCTCAGTGGTACTGAGGCTCTACTGTCTTTTATTTTTCCCTCAGGCCGGTAGCCTTTGGGAGGGACTAAGACACATTAATAGAAAAGATCTGCTCCCTAATTCATGGCATTTCAGAGAGACCTTTGAATATATTGGGCTCCGGTTGAATTAATGTCGTTTCAGTCAGGACAGTAAGTTTACTGTAGTTTGTCAACTATCATTCATTTAGCAAGTCCAGTAATTTAATGTGTAGCACAGGGCAGTCAAGATGCAAGACAGACTTGAGTGAATGATGTGTGATTATTTTAAACACATGAGTCTAGCCACATGAGAAAGCATCATTCGGTTGATCAGAGCACAGTGGAAATGCATTCGTGGAGTGGGGCTGGTATCTGCAATAAAACCACCCTTAGTCAGCAGAACCACTACAGCCTGCACCCCCTCCTTCTTCCCCAGCTTCTGAGAGGTGAGATCTGTCCCTTTAATGTAGGAAATGGATTGATTTATGTCTGTGTGATAGATAGAACGATTGTCAACGGAATTACACTGAATTATGGTGACACTGCTTCAGCTCCACAAGCCACTCCCCATATGTCCTATAACTCAAAAGCAGAATGACAATAACACTATCTATGAAATTTATATTCATGATTATAAATTAATTCTTTTTGGCCAGACCAGCAGCAGTAGCAGCCTGGCTTTGCAATTTCCAAACAGCATTTATGGCATTGGCTTGGGAATACTATCTATCAAGCTTGGTGACAAATGTGGTAGATGATGGTCTTTCCCGCCGCTGGCTCAAACATCCAGTTGTGTTTCAGGGGGAAAGAAAATGCTATAAAATAACAGGCATCCTTGAGCAGCAATTTCTGACCAGTGTTCCCAGCCTAAGATCAAGCTGCACAGGTCCTCTTGAAAATGAATGCTTCTTAGGAAAGAAACATGGAAAGCAAGATGTAATCCCATGTGGAGAGGAAAGAGACAGTAGTAGTAGGAAACAGGTATTGGACTTTGGAGAGGCTGCAACCCAGTATGATCTTGACCTCACAGTAGACCAGTGTAAATGCAACAAATGCAGAAGACCAGTGACTGACTTACTCCAGGGACATGAGAGGTGCAGACTTGCTTTATGGATGTATTGAGTAGCCTTGAAATGCCAGCTGTGCCCTTTGGAGGTATTTTTTACATTCTGCTGGCTTTTAGTTGGCACATGGCCACAGCTCAAAACCCACTGAGAGCCAGCTGCAGAGCAGTGTTTAGGGTTTTTGTTTCCTTTCCAAATGAGCCTCCTTTGTGATGGTGGAGCTTGGTGTGGCAAAGGCTGGGAACCAGGGTTCACCTTCCTCCTGTGCTCTTTCTTTTCCAGATCACACCAAAACAGAATTTTGATTCAGAGGCGTTCTCCAGGCATGAGGATCTTTTGCCACTCTTTATTTGTCAGCTACCCCAAATCAAACTTTGAGCCTGAAAATTCCTTGAATCACAGACTGGTTTGATTGGAAGGGACCTTTAAATGTCATCCAATCCAACTCCCCTGCAGTCAGCAGGGACATCTGCAACTAGAGCAGGACCATATGAACACATGGTTGCATCATTGGTGCACAATGATGAGTAAGTTGCTTCCTCTGAAATACTCAATTGGCTAAAATAATTGTGGTTGGTTGTTTATTTGTTTGTCTTTCCTGCAGAAGTTCCTGGCTTCATTCAGGTGGTGTTTAGCCTAAAGGAGAACATCTAAAACTTCCTCAGGTTGGATGGCTCTCTCAGGGATTTTTAGGTTATGGGTTTTTTTCAGGTGCCACACAGAGCTGTGGTGCTGAGCAGTTTACATCTTCACTCACATGATCAGCAGGGTTGGCTTCAAGCACTGCCTGGTGATTGCTGCTTTTCTTCTCCTGTCTAGGGAGTGAGGTTCAGAAACCAAAACATTGCTGAAACAGTTACTGTCTGTGAGATCAGCTCAGAGATCTTTACGTCTCCTCAGCACAGGGCAAAGGGCGCATTTCACCATGACCTCTTGCTACCTGCTGTCATGACAAAGAGGGGCTGTTTGCAAGGCTATGACTCCCCTAATAGCTCTCTGACACCTTTCAACTAGTGTAGCCCACCTTACCTGCTCCTGCTTGGGTTGCTATGGCATCAGCAGTCGCTGTTGTCCATCCCTGCACTTTACTAAGGGCAGCAACATGCTTCAGACAAGAGTCCCTCTGTGTGAAACAGGTTGTTGTGGCAAAGGGGCATGTTACCACTGTCACCTCATTAATGTGTTGGTCTCAGGGGAGCAGGACAGTGAGAAGGTCTTACACAAGAAACTGAATTATCTTGAGTGTTACAGATATCAGGGGATTCCTGGTTATAAACACAAGGTTGAGGGAGCAGCTTCAGGTGAGACCAGTCCTGTTGAGCTCTGCCATTGCACTCCTTCCTGATTTTCTTCCTCTGCTTTCTGACTTCAGCAAGGTGAGCTGGCTTCCAGCTCTTTGTACAATTCTTCTCTAACCATTTTTTGTCCAGATTTATTTCCTACAGCATCTTCTTAACTCTTTCTGAAACATAGGAAGAACCTGCAGTCCAACTCTTTGTCTAAAGATACTTTGGGAAAATTGGGATCCAGGCAAAACTCCATTTCTTCTCTGCCAACTCCCCCTACCATTAGTAATAACCTGCCCACATTACCTGTGCTTTCCCTACTCCCTATTTATCACTTTCATACCCCACTGCCATGCTGTCCAGCCCAACTTTCTCCTCTCCCATCATCTAAATGCATTTCCACCACCCATCTATGTAAATTCCAGCTTTTCCTTTGTTACAGTAACAGAAATGAATGTTTATTCCACCCTGAGCCTCCAACATAGTGAAACCCATTAATCGAAGAGGTTTTTCCATTCGTTCCAAGTGAACGGAGATGCAGCTGGATGGAATATAGCTATGGTGCTTGAAAATCTGTATAGACAGCAGCCAGCGCAGAAAGGCAGATTGTTCCTTTACATAGTTTGTGGTCTTATGGAGAAATCCAGGGTAAAAGATGGGCACTTCTCAAGGCACTGTAGAAATAGATTTCATCTGATTATAAGTGGTGAACATTCTTCAAAGGCCAGGTGTGAGAAATGGTATTGTTAGGAGAGCAGGCTGAGAATGGGGTTAATTCCTACGTAGGCCAGCTTTGAAATTTATTCTTTTCTTTCCATAAAAAGTGACACTGAGGGGACAAAAGAGCCTGCTGGATAGAAGTAAACCTAAGCCTGTGATTTGGGAAGAAATAAATAAACTCAAGGCCCAGACAGGTTGTCATGTTCTGAGGGCAGCCCTAGGATGCTTGCCAAAGGTCTGTGGCCACACAGGAGACCTAGTCCTTTCTCTGGTTGTAAGTAGATCCCTTCCAAAAAAAATGTGTTCCTTGGCTGTGGATCTGCATTTTGACTGTCTGATGAATCAGACATAAACTATCACGGGGTTTGAGGAGCTCATTATTCTGAGCACTTCGCTTGCTGTTCTCCACGGCCAGTTATCACAGCCTGGAAGAGTTTCTGCTGACTCGTCTCTTCCAGCCTTTAAGACAAAATCCTGACCTTGCAGAGCGTACTTAATTGTGCTGGGGCTCAGTGGAGACCTCAGCAGCAGAAGTTCCACAGAGTAATCCTTCACTTCCACACCTGCAGCGCTGGTAGGAGTTATTGAAGTCAGCTGAAGGGGAAAGTAGATTTAGATCCTTTATCTAAATGAAATATTCTAACTTTGGTAGTTCCAAAATCAAGCACAAATACTAATCTAATGGAAGGCAGAAAGTGTAGCATGTTAGTTTATTCTAGAATTTAGAGAGGTGATAAGTCATCAAGACCCCAGCTCTGCCAAGAGGCTGTTTGGATGATACACTATGAAAAGAGAAGTGTTTTCAAAATCCCTAATTTATGAATAGTCACTTAGTGCAATTGGATGACATAAGGGACAACTCAAAAGGGACAACTTTATTTGATGTATTTACACTGCATTTCCCTCTATACATCTCTGATTAGGAGTATCATTAAACCAGAAATAACTAATAATGAAAATGAATGGCTTGTTATTTGTGAACATTGATTTTAGTGTTTCTAATCCCTTGTATTTTAACCAGTCCTCTGGAACTGAAGGTAGTAGCTGCTGCCCATACATGTAGTTACAGCAGTTTCAACAATCCCTTGGGATGATCAGTGAAAAAAAAGTATGGCACAAGCTGGGTATTATTGAATGTATTTAAGTTTTCCTCATCTATATATATTTTCTGTTCCTTGTTCCGTGATTTTAGACATCAGGTCACCCTTACAGTATGGGAGAAAAATAGGTATTGCATGTTACATATTACATCCTAGTTATGTGGTTCTTGGTTTGCAATACTTTCCATAAATCTCCTAGGAAAATAAAAAGGCAAGAACACCCCAAAGCTTGTAGTTAGGCACACAAATGGCAGCAAACCCAGAGACAATTCCTTCAGGCAAGTAGAGCTGCCAATAGCTTTTGTGATGGTGTGTAAATGATGGAGGCTGGACACATTTGAGCAGATCCACAGAGGGATCTGACAACCACAGGCTTTGGATAGGAGTTTTGCTTTCTGTGTCTGCAAAAATGTGAAAAAAGAATGATAAATACTGTAATTCCAGAGACTGACTTTGAGGAAGGTGAGGCTTCTCAAATTCTGGAACAGGCTACCCAGGGAGGTGGTTGAATCTCCATCCCTAGAGGTGCTGAGGGACATGGTTTAGCCCCAAACTTGGTAGTGCTAGAAAATAATTGGACTCAATGATCTTAAAGGTCTTTTCCAACCAGAATGAATCTATGAAAGCACAGGGCAGGTGATCCTGCAGATCTCTGCTACCTGTTTAGAAACAGAAGCAGCCCAGGAAACACAACAGGAGCAGAAATGTCTTTAGGCTTCCCCAGGGAGGCTGAGGATTGAGGATTTAGTTTTCGTCACTGGATGGTTAGTGCCTGACATTGTTCTACTCTGCTAGTGCAGGATTAGGTCACAGGCCAGCTCAGAGGGAGGTGGTTAGGTGACCTCCAGGCTGCTCCCTGCTGAATTCCCTCTGTACCCTCCATGACTTACCCACTAGCCCTCTCCACACTCATAACCAGAGCTAACTGCTCTCCCTGAAAGAATATTTGTGCCGCATTCCTTGAACCTTGCTGTGTCTGGGTTACATCCTGCCCAGCTGCCTGAAGCACTGCTCACCCTGTACCATGACAGGATTCACTCTCTTCACCTTCTGGGTATCACTGTGCAGAAGTAGGTACAAAAAAATAAAAAAGGCATGAAAAATTCTTATATAAGCAAAATGGGACCAGAGGAGGATGGCATTCCAGCCAGAATGAATCTAGCTATTCATCTGTAAAACAGGTGGTAAAAATACTGGGGGCATTTGAATACTATTAATAAAACTGGAAAACAAAAGCATCCTCAAACATAGCTCTTCTGGGCTGTTTAGGCTTTTAATAGAATTTATTTTTCAAATTTAGTTGAAAAAATTCATTCCCCTGCTGAAATTCCAACTTGCCAACTCTCAACCCCAGGTGGATTTTTATAGCCAAGATCTAAACCCCTGAAAAATAGCAGTGTACAGTATAATGGAAATGCTGACACAACCTACATTACAGCTGCACGAATTGTGCCAGTATAGTTTATGGAGAGCACATTTTGGTTTTGTCAGGTTTTTAAACACAGGCTGTTGTAAATTTGAAAGAAGACTTGTCTTGTTAAAGCTTTTAGACTGTACATATTAGCAGAGATGGGTCTGAACCAAAATCTCCCCTTTCAGATACCTTCCTGAACTTTGGAAGAACTGGAAAACTCAACCTGAGCTTCACAGTGCCATCAATATCCTGGTTTTGGTTTTGGTTTATTTTTCACTAGGAGGAATTAGTTATGAAATACAATTGCTAGGGCCAATACAAAGTAGGAGGCTGTTCCACTACAAGAATCAGTCATATAATGGCTCAGGTTGGAAGGGACTTCAGAAATCATCTACTCCAACCTCTCCAGCACAGGCAGGGACACCTCTCAGCTAGACTCAGCTGCTCAAGGACTCATCCAGCCTGGCCTTGAACACCCCCAGGGAGAAGGCATCCGCAGTCTCCCTGAGCAACCTGTTCCAGAGTCTCACCATCCTTGCACTGAAGAAGTTCTTCCTAAGATCCAGTCTAAACCTATGCTTCCTCAGCTTCAAACCATTCCCCCTTGTCCTGTCTCTAGACATCCTTACGAGAAGTCCCTTTTCAGTATTCCTGTGGGATCCCTTCAGGTATTGAAAGGCAGCTGTAAGGTGTCCCCAGAGTCTTCTCTAGGCTGGATAATCAAGCTGAATAGAAAGATTGTGAGGACAAACAGAAGTGCACATCACACTGTACCAGATCATCCAGGTCAGCAGCAGGGGCAGGATTAGGCTCCCAATCCATGGAAGTGGCAGTTCTAGCACAAAGGTTAAAATCATGCTGTTAGCTGAAGTCTCATGGCAGGTAAATATTTATCTCTCTAAATTGCACTGAAATGAAAGTATTTACAGGTTGAATCTGTAGCTGTGATCCAGAAAATTAAGTTTCCAGTCTCTAATAAGTGCCTGTGGAGGAAGTGGAATTTAGGCTGAAAGCCTGTTCTTGGTATCTTCTGGGAAGCTTGATTCTGAAATCATTGTGGAAATGCAGATAAACACTCAATGCCACCACTTGCGTTGCAGAATAATTTGTCTGATCACATCAGCAGGTTGTCTCCCTAGTACAACCAGAGAGGTGGCACCTCTCTAAAGTACATGAAAGCTGGCTTACACATGCAGAAATTAACCCAGAAGAAGGTAAAGAGATAGAGAAAAAAAATCTATTTAAATCTGCATTAATCTTTTATTGGCTTTTCCACTTCTCATAAACAGTTTGCAACCCTACATATATCATCACACCAAACATCAGGTATAACTTCTCACTCAATAATCCAATTGATATCAAGGTGATATATTCAGTAGCAACAGTTCTTAAATGGGCCATTTTATAACCTAGGCAAAGGTTAATCATCCTTAGCTGCTTAAGTGTGATCTTAACAGTCCTGCTCATGCTTACCAGAGAATTTCAAGTGGTGCTGTGGTTTATAGTTAATTAGGAGGCACATTCCTCACTGATGTTGAAAGGAAAGCCATGATGTTAAAATGTTATTAGTAGTGCTGGGTGCTCTATTTTTGGGTACTCAGCCATGACATGAAGGACCCTGACTGTCAGAAGCCAAGGTCTGGGCATTCTCTGATGATCAGGCTCTTTAAAGAGATGTCACGTCAAGAACCCAGGAATTGGGGGCATTAGAACCACTTGTCATTTTTGTTATAGTTGGTTTTGTTCAAGCCATCTTGTAGCTTGTCAAAAGTCACTCAGCAGGAAGCCAAAACAAGACATCGCTCTCCCATCAGCTTCATATTCACAGTGAAGCAGAACATATGACCTAGTGGCACCAGAGTGACACCGTCAGCAGGATCAGCATACTGGTGTGGTGGCCACACCAAAGGCTTCCATCATGCCTTAAGCATCCTGGAAATAAAATGGTGACTCAGCTAAATTTAATCTCTCTGATCCCTCTTGAGAAGCGCCCTTCTTCAGGCTATTCCCACATAGACAGAAAGATTTTGTCTAACTGAACCTACTTATTGACCACAGCTGTCACCCCTGCTCTGACCACTGACCTTATCTGAATATTCAAATCCATTGTAGATCACAAGTTCAAATGATTTTCTTACCCTTTGAAAGCCCTGTTTTCATAGTGAGCTGATTGCAAATGACAATATTATAAGGGCTGTAACTGGGATTCTACAAACAATTTGCACCTCAGATTTACAAAAATAATATATATGGGAGTGTGAATGCTGCTGACATTTCCTTTCCCCTCCAGACTCTTGGGTTGATCCTGTTTGCAGAATCATCAGGTACTGGAAGACAAGGTGTGCAGAAGGACTTTAGCTGAATCTGCTGCTACAGCACAGAAAACTGGTCCTGGTTCATCTTGGCATGGGTGGGAATCAAGACTGCAGACAGCGGGGGCTACACATCTTGCTTCTGGGAGGGCAACATGTGTCACGAAGGGCAAGCACAAGCTTGCAACATGCAAGGGATTTCCCAATCTCAAATTCTATCTGTTTTCTGCCTTAAACACAAACCAATACTGAAACTCATCCATCCTTCCCCAAGCACCAGTGGGTTCCCTGAGAAGGGCCCCTCTAAGGGGATCTCTGTGCAGTGACCATGATGTGACCTGAAGAGGTACAAACATAGAGATGTCCAAACCCCCTTCTTGTTACTCTCCAGTTTCACAGTTTGTCCTTCTTTAAGGAGTTTTTTCTTCTAAAGAAGACAATTTTCTAATTCTAATACTACTTTTTATTTTTTTGCTTACTGCTAATTCTATTACTGTTTTTATTCTAAAAAAATTAAAATAAAAAGTTCCAGCATTTTAAAGATATTTGAGATCAGACTTGTACAAGCAAGGATACCACAGAAAAGTATTCACTTTCCTCCTAACTTAATTCTCCTCTTCATTCTCTCTTCTGTTTTTTATACCATTTCCCATTTCTATTTGGACTAAACGTCCTTGAATTTTTTGTCCTCCTTTCTTTGCTGGTATTTCTTTCACAAATTGCAGAAGGCAAAATTTACAATATCCATACTACCCAAATCACTTCAAATTTGGCAGAATTAACTCATCCTAATAAGACTTTCAGTAGCAGCCCCATATCTCACATGGTTCATATTTAGCTGTCTGCCTGTCCATCCATCATCCCCTTGACAGTCATCCTGCTTAAAGGTACTGTTTATTTGCTGTTTTAAAGGGTAATGAATCCACAGACTCAGATGAACAGGGATATGAAACTGGATGAAGTTGAAGTGAGGTGCACACAATATTTATAATGAAAATTAAACTCACAGAAAGTAGCTTGCTCAGACTTTGGCAATAACATAAATCTGTCCAGGTCTATTCAGAATCTGCAGGGGTTCATGAACTTCAAATCATGGTTTGGTTGGAAAAGACCTTTAAGATCCCTGAGTCCAACCATTATCTACCTCTACCAAGTCTGGGGCTAAACCATGTCCCTCAGGACCATATTTCTGCATCTTTTGAACACCTCCAGGGATGGGGATTCAACCACATCCCTGCAGAGCCTGTTGCAGTGTCTGAGAGGCCTTTTAGTAAAGAAATCTCTTATAATGTGCAACCTAAACCTCCCCTGGTGCAACATGAGGGCGTTTCCTCTTACCACTTGTTACTAGGGAGAAGAAACCAACACACACCTCACTCCAACCTCCTTTCAGGGGATTGTAGGGAGCAACTTCACAGCCCGCAGTGTAGCCTCAGCTGAGGACAAAAAGCACGCACGGCAAGGAAGCAGATTTTGAAATGCTATGTTGCATCAGTGAAGAAAAAGGTGAAACTGGGAAATTCAAAGCTTTACAACTGAAAACAAAATAGAAACAGTGGGTGAGGAATTCAGCAAGATAAATACCTTCAGCTTTATAATGTCCTCAAAAGTCTTTCATTAAAAACATAAGACAACTGATATCTGAATGCCCACACATGCCTATTGTGCAGCCTAATGATTGGTCAGCAGGAGTAGTCCATACTCATCCACCTCTGTTGATGTGAAGGATGTTCTCACAAGGAAAGCACACACAGAAATCCCAGATCTCTAGACTACACTTTTCACAGGAAAACTGTGAAAATTTATGCATTTAGTTTCTCAGAGCTGATTTTCAGTGCTGCATCTTCTGTTGATGTTAGCTGGAAACAGCAGTAGAATTCTGAGCTTTTCTAGCATGTGGTCTTTTAACATTCTTGTTCCCCACCTATTAGAACCACCCTGACAGTAGTCCCTGGTGCTATTTATTCTTACATGCATTATTCTGAACCGTCCAGTGCAGAACATAAGGCTTAAGTGCAGCCATGTTCAGAAAGCCTTTGGAGATCATTACATGGATGGTGAGAGGGAAGTGCAGGGCATTGCTGTAAATTTGAATTTTCTGCCATATGTTTTCTAAATGCCAACATAAATAGCACAGGAAATAATAAAATGAATAAAACACGCGACTTCATTCTAGTTCTATTTGGAAAGACAGGGTGTGAAATGAAGAGTTCTGTTCTCCAGGTGGTGATCTCCATGCATAGCATAGTGTTTGTCCTGAATTTCATTGCTGTAGAACAAAGTCATGAAAAGTCTTGATTTAGCTGGCATTTAATGTGTTTTTTATATAACTTCTGTGATACCATCAGCTACCCAGGGACTCAGCGAGGAAACTTAAAGAGCAGTAAAAGCTCTAGCTATTGCTCTCCCCGCCCAGCGATTGGCTTGCTGGGTACACAAACCCCAAAAATCCCAGGTCACACATACCTGCCTGCATGGCACAGGCCAGCACCCTCCCGCCGGAGCCGTTGGCAGCCAACCCGCGGCCGGTGGAGACAGTCGGTGAGCTGGGGCAGCGAGACGGCGCGGGGGGCCGTAAATCACCTTCCCTTTCTGCATAGCTGGGAATAGTAATGCACAAGCCATAGGCAAGTATATTAATGTCTCCAGCTATCCATAAATGAAAAATCATGTGCAGCAACATTCTCTTTATTGTTATTCCAACAGAGGGCTTTTTGCCTTTTTCTTTTTGTTATTAGAGCCTCCTGTTTTCTTTTTCTTTTTCTTTTTTTTTTACCACATTATATCTGCTCCAAGCTTTCTGTCCACTTCAGCACATGAGTATTCCTTTCTATAAATCAAACCTTTTACCTGGATTGAATGGCTCTAGTTATAAAATAAGAGCATTAAATTCCTCAGACTCCTAATGGATAAGGAGAAGGAAGTCACAGGGCCGGCGATGCCACCAAACTCAGGCAATCACCCTCAATCCTGAGAAACCTTAAGCCACATGGAAACCTGATATGAGGAATGGTGGCAACATTTAAAATTAAGTGTTTTTAATATGCTTAACCATGCATTTAATTTAAGCTTAACGAGACAGTTATTGTATGCTGACTAAATACCATGAGGTTATTAAAAACATATTTACAGAGATTAACAATGATGTAATAGATACATATTTATGCCATCATTGGTAAACCCCTAGTACTAGGTTTTTAATTAATTGGCATATGCTCAATATACAGTAGGGCTCTGGAGATATTTATTAGAATTGCTTTATGTTGACAAAACACCAACTGGTTTAATGAGGGTTAATTGATCTAATATTAAAATATACATTTCCTGTTCTATGGTTATCTGTACTTAAATCAACATAACGTTCACACAATTGGAATTCAGTATGTGCCTAGCAGGTATGGGGTCATTCACCTGCTTAGAGGTGAATGGGGGCCTAAGGGATCTGTGGATGGAAAGCAGTTAAATTTTCCAGGAAATACTAGAATGATAAATGAAATGGAAGAAAAAGTAATCATAGGAATATAAAGCAATAGGTAGGGCATAACAATCATAGAATGGTTAGGATTGGAAGGGACCTTAAAGATCATCTAGTTCCAACCACCCCACCATGGACAGGGACACCTTTTGTGAGACCAGGTTGCTCAAGGCCTTGTACGTCCTGGCCATGAACAACTCCAGGGAGGGGACATCCACAACCTCCCTGGGCAACCTGTGCTAGTGTCTCACCACCCTCCCTCTAAAGAATTTCTACTATCCAGTCTAAATCTCCCCTCCTCAAGCTTCAATCCATTCCCTCTCCTACTATCACAATGAGCCCTTGTAAAAAGTCCCTCCCCAGCTTTTTTGTAGGCTCCCTTCAAGTACTAGAAGGCCACTATAAGGTCTCTCTGGAGCCTTCTCTTCTCCAGGCTGAACAGCCCCAACTCTTGCAGAAGCAAAAGTCTAAAGAGCTTATGCCATGCCTTCAGATTTCCTTTCTGGCTTTTGGTGCTGTCTCAGATCTGGTCAGCTAAAGGAGAGATCAGGTTGGTCTGGTTACACTAACTGGGTGTGGCAGTAATTGACGCTGCTTCTGATCTGTGTTGCAATAAATGGAAGTTTGCTGTGGCCATGATCAGACCCCAAATACTCACTGAGTAGCCAGCTGGTGAGGTTAATTTGACATGCAGTATCTGCTTTGCTAAGTCTAAATGATGTGCAACGTGCTTACCACAGACACCTAATTTTACGTTCTGCTGGAATGTGTGTGTGCTTAATGGAAAATCTACGAGCGTTTTGGAGTGGTTAAAACACATTTCAACTGGTTTTAATTTAATTTTACTTTTTTATGAAGGATCTTCTAGAAGGGGCATAGTGAAAAAGCAATGAAGACCAAATTCCTGTACATGAAGTTTCATTTCTGGAGAGCCAGAGAGATTAATTCACTTGGCTCTGACTTGTTCATTACTACCCCAAGCTAACCAAAAAATGAAATACCACAGAGAGCAGACTCACTCTTGTGGAGGTTGTGACAGTGTCCTGGCCACATCAGTGCAGTGCCACAGAAGAGGAAAACAATGGTTAGTACTCTGACTGCTGTACTCACACAGAGCAAATTATTCTGATGCTGCAGATTTGGTTACTGATTCTGGTAGGATTATTTTTCTGGCCCTAATTTTGTGTATCTGGAAAAGGGGCTCATTTTTTAAAGTGCTTCCAAGAATTCTGTGACAAGAAAGTCACAGCTGAGTTGCTGGAGTGTGTCCAGAGAAAGGCAACAAATCTGATGAAGGGTCTAGAGAACAAGGCTTATGAGGAGCAGCTGAGGGATGTGGGACTGTTTAATCTAGAGAAGAGGAGGCTGAAAGGAGATCTCATTGCTCTCTGTACAGCTCCTTGACAGGGAGTCCACCCACCATGTGCAGGCACACCTTCCCCTTTACCAGGTTGCTCAAGGCCCTGTCCAGTCTGGTCTTGAACACCTCCAGGGAAGGAATCAATGGCATGGGGCAGCTATGTAGGTGTGGAGGTTTCTTGAGTTATCTGCTGTTGGGAACCATTACGTCAGAGGAACAGGAGTTAAGTAATTTCTGTAGTTTGTCAGTGGGGGGGATGGTAAAATCTTGTCATTGTCTTCTTACTTTTCCTAAGGTCTATTGACCTTCAACATCAGATTATTGATTAATATTAAATATCAGTAAAATAAAGATCTTAAGTTTATCTTCATCAAGACTTCATCCAAAGAACTGTCGTGGATCATTATGTGTAACTCATGGCAGTGGGAAAGTTTAGATCCAAATCATTTAGCTTTGGACTTTGAAAATTGTAACCTTCTGGGATTTGATCTGGATTTTTGGTACAAGTGCATCTCGTAGAAGGATAAAAATGATGATAATGAGAAGGAGGTTGAACTCTTTGCATTGTCCATGAGGGTGAAAGAGGCCTATAAAAGATCAAAGGTGATATCTTGACACAGGAAAATGAATAAAAATATGACACTGGGCCTTTATTTGATACTTAGCTGCTCTGTGACAGTTTGCAGCAGAACTTCTTGGCATTCATTTGTACTGCTTACATATTTTTAATGATTCTGAATTCTTTGTTGAACCTTTTTAGAGGGAAAAATGTTAACTCTTAATAAGTGATGTGGCATTTTATTCTGAATCAAAAGTCTTTTCTTTGAAAATTACTTAATTAACATTTCCAGGTTCATAACATTTTCATTTATTCCTCTTTTTTGTTTTCAAATGGGTTTTTAAGTTTTCCAGTGATAGTGATAGAGATTTCCTAATGTATTAAAAAAACAGAGAGGGTGCCCGGTGGGATCTGCAATCTGATTAGCTTTCAGTTTGAAGCTGAAGAAGGAGATTAAGCAGAGACGGACTGCTGTGCTATTAAAAAGAAAACCTGACTTCTTTTAGCCATTAGCCAATAAAATGAGTACAGCTGTCAGCAGAATGGCTAAATATATTACACAGCCAGATTATCAGGTAAGTATTTGAAAACTGTGCCACTTTTTGAGTGTGAGATAAGCTCAGTCTGCTCTTAGGGATGGGAGTCACACTACTGAAAACCCCAGGTTATGGTATTCCCTTGGATAAGAGCCTCTTTGTACTGTGTTTCATCCGGCTCTCAGCACAACAGGGTCTGGTCCTTGACTAAAGCTCTAAGTTGTTGCCACAGTAAATAACAAAAATAAAATTCTAATCCCAGCAAAGTGGCACGAAGCAGCTCCAAATTTATGTCTGGAATTTAGTGCAATGTGACTTCACTCTGGTGATTTACCTCCATGTACCAGTTTCCCCCTAAAGATTTCACAAAGCTTTTCCAAACACTGGTAATAGTGCTGCTCTCCATTTTGTCCATTCTGCTGTGCCTCTAAACATTATAAGTGGTAAAAGCTACAATGTCCTGTGTCAAAACTGATAGGTGTCCAGCTCAAATTTCCAGTCTTATATTTTCCAGCGTTTTGGATACATTTCATGAGGTGAAGGATCCCAAAATGTAATGTTTTCCATGAAGGTAGAATGTAGGCACAGAGAACAGATTAATCTTCTGAACTAGATGTATGCTCTTCCAAGTCACACTAGCACACCAGTTTGTCACATTTCTGGAGAACTAGGCCTTTGTATGCACACATTCAGAAGCTGTTCTATCCCCTGCTGAAAGCCATTCCCATCTAGAACACAGCAGCTGTTTAACAGGGCCTATTTTATGAGGAAATGTTCAATCAAAGTGTCATGGAAAAACAGTTTTCCCCCTGAAAAACAACTGCTTAGCTCAGAGAACATCATCTCAGAAATTAAATCAGAGGAACAGAGTGGTGTATTTGGTTAGAAACAAGATGGTATGCAGAGTCCTGAAAGAGAAAGGGTTAGTGGTGGATAAAGATGAGGTAGGGGGTCAGAGTTTCCAAATACACTTTTAAACTCAAAAATGATATGTTTAAAATATCAAAAGGGTAACATAGGTATTCAGACTGGGCAAGAAAATCAGTACATGTGGGTACATAGATATAAATATTTTTTTCTCATACACACAGAGCCATTCATGAGTGCACACACACATCTCCTGACATGTAAATAACCATGTCAGCTATTTAATGCATCTTTTCTACACCTTTTGTAATGTTCCTCTGACGTATTTACAGCTAGGCTCCGGCCCTGCACACCTTTGCATGTGCACTTGATTTGATCCCTTTTCTGTTCATGTCTGCGTAGTTAAGCATGTGCTCAGGAACTGGGTCTCAGACCTGAAGGCAGTGGGACCATGCAGGGGTGAAGAGCAAAGTGACGGGAAGCAGATGTTCAAGTTCATCAGTATTAGCAAAGCTGCTAAAGTCTAAAGATAAGTGTGTGCTTAAAACCCATTGAGTTCCATAAGATGAAGGCTCAGAGCTGAAGTTAAGCATATGTTTTGGTGAGCAGGGGTGGACTGCTGTTGGATGCCACAGCACAAGAATTAAGCATATGTACAGTTTTAGCAGGCTTGTAGCCTTGGATTATAAGGTCTTCCGGCAGGATGCATGTTTATTTGCTTTCCTGTAAAGCATCTTTCTTTCATATAAAAACATTTACAAGCTGGAAATACAAAGGAAACAACATTAGCCTCATTTTATAATCAAGTGATTACAAGTAAGGGGAGACTGGCTCTGCCCATTCTCTATTAATTCTCCTGTTCCATTGTTTTTTTTTATCTTCTCCGAGGAGTTCAAGGGTTAAGCCATCCCAACATGCCTCACTCTCAATTTATAAACCAGAAAATCTTCCATAAATCAAAAGTTACAAACAGACTTTGTAATGTCATAACTCTTGTGACGGCTTTGCTTTTGATTGATTCCTATACATACATTCTGTCTGATTACCATAATGTGTTCTTGTGGGACAATTCGAGCAGGGGAGAGGAAAGGCACGAGGAAAGAAGTAAATAACAAATGGTCCTGACTCCTCCTCATCGAGAGTGATTTCAGTCCAATGTTCCATCATATCAACTGGGAAAGAGAGTCTTAGGGTTTAGGCAATCAATTACAGATATGTGTAGAGGCAGACACAATCATTTCACTGATTGTCACCAGTCTAGAGCAGTGACACAGGGAAGTGATCCATCAGTCTATTTCCAGTGACAATCAGAGAAAGATGGCAGACACTTGTAGGCTAACAGGCACCTGGATTGGCCAGCTTAGAAGATTGAAAAATAGCTGTATTTCAAACATATCCAAACCTCTAAATACCTCTGCTCCAAGATTTCATACATTCCTACAAAACATTTACAGCCATTACAGGAGTTGCTCGTATTACAGTGGGTGGGGAGGAGAGTAAACCTGCTTTCAAGTGCATTAGAACAGATTGAGTGAAGTCATCGTGGCTAAGCCAGCAATAGCAAGGTCCTTCCTGACTTGCCAGCTTTTATTTTCTTCTGCTTTAATGCTGTGGTTTTTTCACTCATCAGAGTCAGAGAACCAAAAATTAGCTCATCTGTGACCAGAAATTCAGCTTTAGCTTTAGAGAGTGTTTTTCTACTGCTTAACGCTGCTTTTTCCTCAGTGCACAGTTTTATTTATATTAAAAATGCACTATCTGCAGCAGGGTGCAAAGCTCTGAGCATGGTTGATCCACCAACTTGAGAATTTCCCCCCATCCAATAACCTTTATTTATGTTGTCAGAGCTCAGCAGAGTCAAATAAACCACATGGTTGAGATAGAAACCACATGGTTTACAGGCCTCAGTGCTGGAGAGGGTTATGGAGCAGATCATCTTGAGGGTCATCATACAGCACATTCAGGACAACCTGGGGATCAGGCCCAATCAGCATGGGTTTATGAAAGCAACCGCAGAGCAGCATCCTATGAGCTGTGGAGGGCTGTCTGCAAGCTCAGGATGAGTGTAGAATCACCAGCTTGTGGACTAGCTGCTGTCAACATCCAAGTATTAGATGAGTAATGGTTTGGTGTTGTGAACTTCATGGGCACATCTCTCACCACTCCTCTCCTCACAGCTCTTCACTTGATAACTGGGAAGCAAAACCTTACCATCATGTTCTCCCCTGCAGTGCTGGGACAGCTGCACACTGCTGTGCCCCTTCTGTAGAGGAACAGTCTCATCTTTACCCTGATCTGTGACCCTCATCTCCTTCCAAAGTCTCCCATAAGGGTTCGGTTTCTGAGGATGAACTTTGAAGGAAGGGATGCTGTGTGTAGGTTGGCCACAGGCAAATCTCCCCTGAAGGCACAGGTAAATTAATTAAGTGAAAATCCTGCCTTACAGCTCAGCAGATCCTGGGGAGGTGGTGAAATGAGGAACTCTGCCAAAACTTGGAGTGAGGTACTGCTGGGTCAGGAAGAACCCTGCCCCTGAGGCAGATGGACTTGGGCTGTTTGTGCTGTACCCCAACAAAGAATGTCTTTTTTGCAGCCCAGGGAATGAAGGAGGCTCACAGTCTGCCCCAGTGTGTTTGGTCCTCCTACCTTTAAGCTTTTGTGGGAGGTGGAAATGCTCCCACGGAGCTTTAATTAGATCAGCCTCTTTCATCTGCCTGATGGGTCGTGGCAGACTGCAGCATTTCTCCTGAGATTCTCACCCCTTAAAATGCCTCTACTTCTCCCAGAGCCTTACAGCCTGCTCCTCGGGTGTGTCCTCCATGTTGAGAAAAGGAGTCAATCCTGTTCTGTGTCAGGGCATCCTCACCCGTCTCCCCAGTGAGGCAGCATGTGCCAATCTCTGTATTTATGATATTTCATAGAATCTTAGAATTGTTTTGGTTCTTTTAAAATCTGGAGCCAGCAGAGTTAAAGAAACCCACACGATTGAAACACAAAGTGCAGAGCAGCATCCTGCAAGCTGTGGAAGGCTAGAAGCAGCAGCTCATGGACAGGTAGTGAGATATGTGCATGCTCATGAAGGTACCAGAATGCCCAACTAGTTCTCTTAGAGTTACAGAACCATAGAATCATTTTGGTTGGAAGAGACCTTTAAGATTGTGGAATCCAACCATTAACCCAGCACTGCCAGGTCACCACTAAACCATGGCCCTCCACACCACATCTGCACATGGCTCAGGAATGGGGACTCGACCACTGCCCTGGGCAGCCCATTCCAGGTCCTTATTGATGTCCTGAGAGTTGTGTATAGCTGACTGGTTGTTGGAACCTTGATCTTGTCTTCCCAGTGCTCAAGCACTCTGAATGCATGGAAGCATCACATTTTGGTGTTTGTTTTGTTTGTTGGTGTTTTGGGTTTTTTTTTGTGGGGGGTTGTTTTTGTTTTCAGGTGGAGAGGGCAGGAAAACCAAATCAGGGTGCTCACATTTGAAATGTAGCCAGGCCCCCCTCTCTAGGACATCGCTGACAAAGTTCTCGAATAACATTAGTCTGATGGCAAAATGTATAAAACAGAATTTATTATTAATTCATGAAGAGCTTTGATATCTTATCTATTGCTCTTCTCTTGTAATGATTTTAGTGTCATCATGGCTTTTAATTTTGCATGAAACCCGTCATCGTCTGTTTTCATTTGTTTGGTAAACCTTGTCTGTTTTATTAAGAAAATCCTAAGGCTTCTCTGGGTATTTATGCAACAATACAGATAAAGAAATGTTAATAGTAATTTGTTTCTAGCTCAATGCATCATTAATTTCACATGCTGAGGATTTTAGTTTGATAATTTCTCAACCTTTCCATGCCCAAACTGGAGAGTGAGAACCCCCTCCATATCCTAAGATCTTGCACAAACCCTAACTTACCTTTTATTTACTCTGTATGCTACCTTAAGCCAGCAGGAACTATAACTCCATTTAGATAATAATAATCAAATTATCCAAAGCTGGAAGAACATGTTTTATAGATTTTGGCCTAAATTTAATACAAAAATGCAGTAGTCCTTGTTTGGAAGAGTTTATTAAGAGTTAGCAAAGAAAAAGCTTTTTCAATAGTCTATAACTCTCTAATGGCCTTTTTCAAATAAAATGGGAAAGAATTTGAAAAGAAACCTATATCAGTGAGCTGCAATTGTAACATTACAGTACAGGTCTATAAATCTTGACATGTTCAGAAGATTGCCTAAACCAGCAATACAATCTGTCCAAACCTCATTGTCTCCACGACCAGCCAGACTCATTTTAAGAAATGTATGTGGTCTTCAACCTAATTTTATCACCTTCATTTGTAAACTAGTCAATCAATCAAAGCATCCTGTGAGTCTAAATAGAAAAAGGAGTGCATTTTCATGCGTTTCCAGACAGCACAGCCAAAAATTAATCTCCACTTGATCAGACATTCCTTGCCCTCATCTCAATAGACCATCATTAGGGTCAGCAATGTATATTAAAAATAGAGTTGCAGTGAACTGTTCGCCAGGGATTCTCTGCAAGCTACCTGCTGCCAGATCAGTGAGCTCATGGCTCCCTAGGAGCCTGCAAGAGAAGGCTGGGCTCATGTGGAAAAGAGCAGGCTAAAAATAAAGTTAAAAATGGAGAAAGGACAATTGTCAAGAAATTCAGCTTCTCCACTAGCTGTTTCTTGCACAAAGAGCATGATGAAATGTAAAAGGGTATCCCAGATGAGACCTCATCATATCATCCCTCTCCTACTTTCCTTATGGAATATCTGTAGACATATTTTCGTACTTATATATGGATTTACCATGTGGGAATGAGACTGAGGTTGGGCAGGTTGATGTTAGGGAGATGGCAGTGGGCATGCCCTGTGCCCCAAAGCCCTAATTCCTACTCTGCCATCATACAGTTTATGGCCATTGTTAGTGGGCACTTTTGGTGCACTGCTGTCCTGTGGATAAGACAAAGTATGTTGGGACTGACCCCTCCTCTCCTTGTAGCTGCTTTTCTTACCTCAAGCAACACTGAAAAAACAGTAAACTGCTGTAACAGGTCTTGTGGGAATTTCCAGTTTGTGCTGGACTGCTCCAGAAACGGCAAAGCCACCAGCTGTTTGTGGGGAAGCCATGGCTGAGCACTCTCTGCATGCCCTGAGACCCTGCTCTAGCTGAGTGGGTGCTGTTTGTGGTGGCACAAACAAGAGCAGTCTCAAGACTGCTGTAGCTGTGCCAGAGGCTGAGCTGTGCTGGTGAGGGTGGGCTGACAGTGGCTCGGAAGTGTCTGAGGATGCAACACATCTTGGGTTTGTTTTGGACTCTGAGAAAAAATCCGGAGTGAAGGATGTGTTGCACAAAGCCTTCTTTGCACCTTCCAAACTTTTTCTCTGGCTGCCTTCCCCTGCAGCTGCCATCTCTCCAGACAAAACAGCATTTTAAGGATATTTGGCAAAGGCAGCATGTGGCAGAAGGCAATGGAAGCCAGTACAAGCAAAGGAACATCCTAGGGGGGTCAACTACATGATCTCCAGATCACCCAAGAAAGAAGAAAACCCATATAATATTTCCAACTGATAGACATAGTCCTTTCAGGCCATCATCATCATCATCATTTCCATCAGGATACTGTGGTACCCCACACAGAAGGGATGAAGCTGGGAGGATGTGCTGTCCACCAACCACCAGTAATTGAAAAACACATCACAGAGTTTCCTTGTATTGTCCACAGTTAGTGGGTTTGTTCATGAAATGCACAGTTGTGGAAAGAAAAGACACTCAGCAAATAGTGAAGAAACTGATATTTGCACTTCATGTATGGAGGAAAATATCAAAGGACACTCCATCTTTAAAAAAAATTACTCCAGTAGCTATAGCAAGGTCAAGGAGAAAGAGAGTTACAAGCTATTTATAAAACAGCACAAAGGAGTCCCCACATAAGAGAGACATGGACCTGCTGGAACAGGTCCAGAGGAGGGCCACAAAGATGACCAGAGGGCTGGAGCACCTCTCCTATGGAGACAGGCTGAATGAATTGGGGGTGTTCAGCCTGGAGAAGAGAAGGCCCCAAGGGGACCTTACAGCAGCATTTCAATATCTGAAGGGGATAGTTTTAGGTTGGACATCAGGAGGAAGTTCTTCACAATGAGAGTGGTGAAATACTGGAACAGGTTGCCCAGGGATGTGGTTGAGGCCCCATCCCTGGAGACATTCAAGCTCAGACTTGATGTGGCCCTGAGCATCCTGATCTAGTCAGAGGTGTTCCTGCTGACTTCAGGGGGGTTGGGCAAGATGACCTTTGAGGGTCTCTTCCAACCAAATGCTATCTGTGCATCTGTGAACATTTATCCTGGCTGCTAAGCCTTCTGAGATATTTATACACCTGGCCAGAATAGGTCCTACCTTCAAGGCTGCAAGAAAAACTGGTCTCTGCTCCCACTACACCCTGCCCTATGTGTAGTGTATCCCACTAAGTGAATCTTGCTGCAGGATCCAATTACTTCACTCTTGTTCAGGTATTTGGCTCTTACTGAGAAAAGAAGCTGGAACACACCTACAGATTTGTCCTGAAGGGCACAGTCCAGGTGCTGATGCTGTCAATGGGAAGAATCCCATTGTCCCCAGGTGGAGCCCAAAGTAAGGCTAGAGAGAAACTGGACTGGATTTAGCCATCTAAGGAGATCAGGCTGTGGGCAGATTGCAGAAATGTTGGTTTATACTTCAGTTTTCCTTGGAAAATGCAAGAGGATTTCAGGGACTTTAAAATATTGTTCTCACACTTCTAAGGAGAAAGAAGTTTATCACCAAGTGGCTCTACCCCAACCTACATAACCTTATTCAGTGAGTGGGGGCCACTTCCCAGAGGTTTTTACACCTTTAAGTAAGCACAGAGTACAGATGATGTTAGTCATTTGGGAACTGGCCCTCCAGCCTCTGATGGGTGCCTCTTAGTGCAGTGACGACAGTTTACTGGATGATGTGGTGGATGCAGTGGGTGTTTTAGATTGATGACTATGTGATTCCTGGCCATCTGCTTCTTGTTTGCTGGTGCAGGTGACAACCTTGGCAGAGTGGGATGAGATGAGGAAGTGCATCACCATGCAGGGCCTGATTTCCCCCACTTACACTCCTGTAAATCCAGGAGCTGGTGGGTTTCCCTTTTTAAATAGGTGTTTCTGATTTGCACCACCCCTTATGAATTCTTCAGCAACTGCAATGTTTAAGGAAGAGAGATAGTTCACATGTAGCAGCATGAGAGGTGGTGGTGGTCAACCAACATCTGCTGCATGGACCAAAGAGAAGCTGCCTTGGGTGACTGCAGGGAAAACACTGACATAGAGAGCCTGAACTGAAGACTGCTCAGAAGCTTGGGACTTTTCAGGATGATTAGTCCATAATCTCTGACCATCAAGCTTTGCAAGAACAAAACGGTTTTGCTCTTACATATCTATATCAAATTCCAGAGACTTTAGAGCTGATTCCTCCTCTTTTCAAGTCTTTTTTTCCACAAGGGGTCATTGCAGAGCAGAGCAAGGATGACTTCAAAAACTGGGTGATTTTTTTTCTCTTTCCAGAACTGTAGTAAATATTTAGTTGTAATTATTTTAACGGCATTTGTTAAGAATATTAACTTATAGCTGAAAACCACCATAATGCCTTTATAATTATTATTTGATTGGTGATGATGTCAACTACATTAAGGCTGAGCAATAGCTTAGTACCACAATGTTTCTTTTAACAAAAAGCTGGCATAAAGAGTCAGTCCAATGGGGGGAAATGTGGGGATTTGCATCTGGGTATAAATGAAGCACTTAAAAATAGGTATAGAATTCTGTATGCTAATTAGGATAAATGAAGAAAACAAGGAGATGCCTCTGAACTGAAAATTAAATTCAGCCATAAAACATCTATAAAGAATATCCCAAACAATTGTCAACCATCCAGCTACTGTTGGCTCCCAGATAAGTGCCTGATCTTCTGTTTCTTGTTTTTCCCCCCCTTCCTTTTGTTTGGCAAATAAAGCCTTTTCAATAATTCAGGCAAATGACCTGATAAATACAAATAATTGGGCAGATTAAGCTTAAAAATAAAAACATATTTTATCACATGTAACTCAAAAAGTAATCATATAATTAATGGGTGAAAAACAGAGAGAAAGATTGCCAGAGATTAAGATTAAGCCCTGCAGAAGAGAATGTTCTAACTAGAAATTGGTTTAATTAATAGCACATTTTACATAATGATTACAGTGTAATTGCGCTGACTAGCAGAGTGTCATTAAATATATCCATGCTCCTTTACAACACCCTGAGGCTAAAAATAATGAGTTACATCGAAAATCACTATGCAACAGGTTCATAAATAACATTTAAGCCTATACGAGGCGAATACTTATAAATAATAAATATTTGCCTTTTGTAATTGAAGAAAAAATGACAGCCTCCCTTTTTTCCCTGCCACCCTGTAGATTGTCATGTTGTAATGCTGAAAAGATTTTTTTCCCCTCGCGTTCCCTAGCAAGTGCTGAATAATTTATTCGGATGCTAATATTCCACATAGTCTGACTTTGAGGAACAAAATATTCCTACATAAAGAATAAATGCCAAGTTGCTTATTACCAGCTTCCTTTTACTTTGCATGGTGCAGTCCCAAAAAAACTATCACAGTCTATTACACATGTCAAATGAAGTTAGTGGCCAGGTTTTCTTCCAAAAAGAGGCACATTCCTTTTTTTCCCTTTTTTTTATTTTATTTGTAATTTAAAAATTATCCCTTCTCCCAAAATGTTCATCATCCTCAGAGCTGTTATGTAGCAACAGCTGCTCCTCAGCTCCAAAAAGGACGACATCATAAACCTGATAACTTTTTAATCTGTAGGTTTCCTCTGGTGAATCAGGAGTATCTAATAAAACCAGGTTTGATTTCATATTAGCGCAACGCTGACATTTCAAAGACCCCCAAATGGTTCGTGTTTAGCTGCCTTACCAAATGCAGCAACCTCTCCAATGTCAAAATAAAGCAATACACAAAAACCTCCATTCAGGAGATGAAAATGTTCTAGAGCTCTACAACCTTGCAGTGGGGTGTAGCTCCCACCAGTGCCTGGGCCATGTTTTGGACACCTCACTCCAAAAAGGACATTGAGGTGCTAGTGCAGGTCCAGAGAAGGACAACAAAGCTGGTGACAGGGTCTGGAGAACAGGGCTGGTGAGGAGCGGCTGAAGGAACTGGGGTTGTTCATCCTGGAGAAGATACTGAGGGGAGATCTGGCTCTCTACAGCTCCCTGATAGGAGGTTAGAGCCTGGTGGAGATAGGCGTCTTCTCCCTGGTATCAGGTGATAGAACAAGAAGAAATATCCTGAAATTGTGCCAGGGGAGGTTTAGATTGGAGATTAGGAACAATTTCTCTCCTCCAAGAGTGGTCAAGCATTGGAACAGGCTGCCCAGGAAGGTGGTGGAGTCACTATACCTGTAGGCATTCAAGAAATGTGTGGACATGGCACTTGGAAACATGGTCATGGTGGTCTTAGGTTGATGTTTGGACTCAATGACCTTAAAGGTCTCTTCCAACCAAAACAATTCTGTGCTTCTATGTTGGTGTCATCAAAAGGTGGGACTGGTTGAGTATCTTCCAGTGGCAGAAGTGGTGAAATAACTTGGGTATTAGGGGAAAAGGAAAAGTGCAGCACTGCTGAAAGATTTGTCTACGAGTCTAGAGGTTTTCCATGCTCTGTGTGTGACCTCCCTGACCCAGAGAGTTCAATCTTGGTCTCAGATGAATCAATAATGTTAATAAAAGTGGAGGAATTTCACCTGTGTGAAACCTGAGTGCACAGGCTGGGTTCTAGAACACCAAGTCTTGGGGCGGTCAGATGACTTTAATGCATGTGCAGGTACATTTTGTAATGATGGTGAGATATTTGCTGACATTCTCATGCTTCTTGGTATAGAAATAGAATTGTAATATTGTGCTTTAGAAGCAGAAACTTTGTATTGTCTGTGTGAGCATCTACAATGGAAAAAAAGCAGTTGGCATTTGCAAAACATGGCATTTGCTGGCAATAAAACACTCCCAGGATGAGGGTGGAAGGAAAGATCTGATATTGCATGGGGAAGATTCTTTGGAGTTTGGATGATACAAAATCCAATTTTTCATAACCATTTATTCACCACCAAAATGAACATGGGTAAAGTTTTCTTGTGTCCCCCCCCCTTTTATTGAATCAAGAATGTTGCACCTTTCTGTCCACAAGAAAATGGCCTTTTTTTATCATTAGCCTAAACATTATTTTATTTATATTTATATTTATATATATATATATAATATTTCATATGTATTTTACATATTGTTTTTTTATCATTAGCCTAGAGAAGAGGAGGCTCAGAGGAGACCTTATTGCTGTCTACAACTACCTGAAGGGAGGTAGTAGCCAGCTGGGGGTTGATCTCTTTTCCCAGGCAACCTGCACCAGAACAAGAGGACACAGTCTCAAGCTGTGCCAGGGGAAGTTAAGGCTGGATGTTAGGAAGAAGTTCTTCACAGAAAGAGTGTTAGGCCATTGGAATGGGCTGCCCAGGAAGGTGGTGGAATCACCATCACTGGAGGTGTTTAAGAATAGATTGGATGAGACACGAGTGCCATGGTTTAGTTGATTAGATGGTGTTGGGTGGATAGGTTGGACTTGATCTCGAAGGTCTTTTCCAACCTGGTTAATTCTATTCTATTCTATTCTATTCTATTCTATTCTATTCTATTCTATTCTATTCTATTCTATTCTATTCTATTCTAAACATTGCACAGCAGAAGATGAAACTCAACACAGATTTGAAGAGTTTGGTGAAGAAACAGAGGGTTTAATTTAAATGGACTCTACATAGTGGTAGGGCAGATCATGGGGAGCATATCCTGGTTTTCTATCTCAGTCTAAGGAGAAAGAAAACCCCACATATGCATTGTTTTTAGTCACATAAACTAACTTGTTTTCTTGATTTTTAATCATTTTTACAGCTTACAAGATCCCACTGGGATCTCCAGAGCCCACTTGACTTCACAGAAAGCACAGGCAAAGGCAGGAAGGGACCACAGTGGGAATCTGGGCTGAAAGGCTGGAGAGCAACTTCTCCTTGCATATCACGCCAGAAATGCCTTTGTCAACATTAATCAACCCTGCTGACAGCTTTGGGAGGTAAGAAATACTGCACATTTCCCCTTTTATCATTAGGGAACTGACAAAAAGTTAGCTTAGGTGATTGGTATTGTATCACACAAGTCAGAAGTGGAGGGAAAGAGGCCCAGAGTTCTTCACCCTTTGTCTTTGCTTGGTTTTCTAACATAGAAGTTCACTAATGAAACCTTTGAAATACCCAACCACTGCAACTGGGAATTTCCTCCCGTACTGTCTGCATAGCATTATGGTGCCGAGTTTTGCGATTTGGTGGAAGATCTTAGAAACAGTCATTTTCCTGCTTTTCCAAAACATCTCCAGCATCTGTAGACCTGCAGACATGGGAGCCTGGTTTTACCTTAGGGGAAGAAATGCCAACCTCGCTGGCTGCAGGCAGGATTCAAGAAAGCAGTTTTAAAAGACTTTAAAAAATGTTCCATCTCCCTTTATTCTTAATGCTGGAACTAATAACATTACCAAGAGGCTCAAATTCCCTTTGTGGTAGAATGAGCACCTTGTGCTGCCCAGACTGTTTGTGTTCTATGCTGTCCTCAGTGCACACAGCCTTTCCTGGAGGCTGACCATTGTCTCCTTCCTTGTTAAAGGCTATGTGTGGGAGCTCCACAGAAGCAACATGGTTTTCTGGAAATCCTGGAGTAAGCCTTGCCTTGATCTAGGCTCACTAGGTGGTGTGGCACAGTGTAGTGCCAAGATAAACCACAGAATCACAGAATACCAATGTGCTGGGGGTTGGAAGGGAGCTCTGGAGATCATCTAGTTCAAGTCCCCTGCTAAAGTAGAGTCACCCAATGAAGGCTGCCCAGGACCACATCCTCCAGGTGAGTTTGAAATCTCTCCAGAGAAGGCAGCTTGGGCAGCTTGGGCCAGAGCTCTGGCACCCTCACAGCAAAGAAGTTTCTCCTCCTGTTCTGGTGGAACCTCCACTTAGGTTCCAGTTTGTGCTCATTGACCCTTGCCATGTTGCTGGGCACCAATGAGGAGAGTCTGGTCCCATCCTCTTGCTCCCAACTTCTAGCTCTTGCTGAGCATTGAGAAGATCCCTTCTCAGTCTGCTCCTCTCCAGGCTAAACAGCCTTTCAGTCTTTCATCATAAGAAATAGTTCTACACTTTTTCACTTCTGCTTTTCTTTGGTGGGGACACCAGATGCTTCTACCACAGCTACCTTCCACCTGTGTACCTTAGCAGGGATGTCCCTCCCACAGCCTTATGATTTCTGAGCCTACTCTCCTATTCTCCTTGGGAGGATTAAAAAAAGTTAATAAAACCTTTTAAAACTTACCTCCTGGCAGGATCTTCATCTATGTCCCATCAGTCAGTTGTGGTGCCACAGTCACCAACGCAGTCCTGTGGCAGGTCTTTTCTGCACAGAGGCTGCACACCAGTGTCAGTGTCTCACCAGCTTGCAGTGCAGACAGAGGCTGGAGCACCGAGTTGTCAGGGAGCTGTGCTCTCTGTCCACAGTAACAGCCACCTCCTGACTGCTGTGATGAACACGTTGAGTAGTGCTTTTCACATTAAAATGCTCCAAAAGAAAAGCAGATTGGGAATTGCTTGCCCTGTCCCTTGGATGGGGACTGCAGCATTTTTCAAAGAGCACCAGAACATGACTGGTTTTTGATTTTTAGTTTTTAGAATTAGTTTGCCCCTTAATTCTCTCTTTTAATACCTTAATTAATTTAGCCCAATCATTTTAAAGATCATTGCAGACCCAGGAAACATACTGCATCAGTGTTTATTCGGGTCCTGATCCAAAGCCAGGTGACAGCAGAGGTTCTACAAAGGCAACTCATTTTTATTATCATTGTTATAGGGAAAAAAAAAAAAAAAAGGGGAATACTTTTTACCACGGAAAAAGGAATAAACCCCCAGCAGCTTTAAAATGCTTCAATTCACTTAGCTGAAGCGAAGACACAATCCTTCTGCCAAAGTACAAAAGGGCAGAATTTAATCCAAGTAGAAAGGTTAAGAAAGATGAAGAAAGAATGTCTTCCCCTGTTTATTCACTGCTACTGGGCAATAATCTAATTTTCAGTCTCACGTCTCTATTTCAGACCACATATGGCAGTAATATTGGATCTTCACCATAGCAGCTTAACCATGACTAAACAGCTTGATGAATGTCATGCATCTTATCATCATACATGCATATTTTTAAATATAATTCACTTTTGATCTGCACCCTTGTGCAGTGGTGAATGAAAACAGTTAAGATTTCTTCCACTGTCTGCCTTTAAATGTATTAAACAGCCCTGCTGTCAATAGATTATATTCTTGTACAATGATAATAGCCCAAAAAACTAAGAGGCCTTGTCAGGAATTGCAGTTGTCACAGTTTGATGCAAATGATTTTACTTGGTGTTCATCTGCTGCACAATCATCTCATAATCTGGATATACATCACAGCATGACATGTAAATTTCCTGCTACTCTGCTTTCATTTCCAGAGGCAGCAATCAAATGAAAACCATTCAACCTCACCAAAATGTATAAATAATTTTCATTCAAACATATTAACAGTCAAAATATGAGAATTTATCACAGAGCACTACGCTTTTTAAGAAGCAATAAAGACTTTACTTTTTAAGCATATTTCTACTTAGAAAAGTAATATGAACAGTAACTTGCAATTTTAAAAGGGGATTTAAAAGTCCACACCGAACACCTTGTCTTCAGACTTAAGGGTGTGGATGCTGCTTTGCTACACATACTGCTTGGAAGAAAATAGCCTGGCAAAGAGTTGGGAAAAGGGGGAACACAGCTTGCTTCCAAGGGATGCAATTCAAATGGCTATTTGCTCCTCAGATCTGTCCCACAAATTAAATACAATATTTCAAATGCAAGGAGCAGAAAATAAAATACTGTGTCCCAGAATCTTTTGAGATGGGAATGAAGATTTATTTGATTTCTTCATTTTCATTCATTCTCTAGATTAGGTTTTTATTTAGTTGATTTAAGGATGTTTTTATTTTCCTATTGATCACCATTAACACTGGAACAGGTTGCCCAGGGAGGTTGTGGATACACTCTCGCTGGAGATGTTCAAGGCCAGGTTGGATGAGGTCTTGAGCAATCTGGTCTCGTGGAAGGTGTCCTTGCCCCTGGCAGGGGCGTTGGAACTAGATAATCTTTAAAGTCCCTTCCATCTTAAACCATTCTATGAATCTATGAACCATCAGTTTTTAAAGGGAGTTTACAAGCATGAACACCTCCAAAAAGACCTCTTTTCAAATGCATCCCAGGAAATTCCAAAATACCACACAAGGATCAGCTTGAACTCCAGGCCCAGCAATGCCAGCTGTCAATCATCTTGTTCCTACTGAAAATAACAACTGAAGAAGGGAAATATTTCCTGGCTGTGAAGCTGAGCAGGAGATGCAAACCTGGCAGTATCTCCTAGCTGGGTGGGTCTGCTGAGGTGGCGGCTGGCACTGCCATGGAGGTTTTGACTCAGTTATTTGGGAAATGAGAGGTGAGCAGGCTCTTGGATGGCTGTCATGGTATCACAGAGAGGAAACAGACAACAACTTCAGTACTGCAGGACTGGCCTTATCAGTAGTCCCAGTGGGGAGCGGTGCTGCTGGTTACTAGATGCTACAGAACCCAGTGCTACATCTCTGCCTGTCACACATGGGGCACAGCACCCTCTGATCATGGGGTCGGGGTACCCTTGTTATGCAGCATCTTCAGGGTAAAGCCCAGAAGGGGGGTTGTGTCAAGGACAGGTAATATCAATCTCCATTTATTTCTAAAATGAACATTTTAGTTCCTATCAGCAGCAGGATGGCCCTGCTTCCCATACTACACCTCCATGCCACTAGGTCCACTGTTTTGCCCACATCCATTCCCTCCTGGGAATTGCTGAGATGCCTGGACCTGGCTACTTGCTGAGGCATGAGGAGAACAATCCTCTTCATGGCCAAGGAATGCAGGATAATGTAGGCACAAAGGATGCTTTGCTGTTCTTACTAATGGTGGTGCTGAAAAAAACTTTGCTGCCTCCCTCTAAATTGGGTGCTTTCTTTGAGAAACAGGTAAAAACTGCTAAGATGACAGTTTCCCCATTTTTCCAGTGAGTATGTCTGAGGAAGTAGAAGTGCAATAACCTGGGGTACAGCAGGCTCAGCCATTTGAAATAAAACTTTGCAGTACTAATGTTTTTGTAACTGCTTTCATATTGTAATGATATTTTTCCAAGCACTGGTTTTATTTGATCTTAAATACCTTTTTGGGAAAGTCCAGTGAGCTGACTCTAATAAAATCATGCTATTGAAAAAAGGTTTAAGTGGAATGTTCAGAATAAATTACAAAACTGCATGCAAGAATACCAGCTAGTGCTGCAATAAAAATCTGGAAATGAGGATTCTTGCAATATATTTTAAAGAAGTAGTATACTTTTTTTTTTTTTTTCCTTCTTTCATTTTTTTTCCACAGCATGTTTCATAATAGAAAGCCTCCCCAACGTGAAAGAGGGTGAATGACTAACCAATGAATAAACTGCCAAAGAAATTGCATTTTAAAAAAAATTTAAAACCTTGATTTTTTTTTTCCCCTAGAGAATATATTTCACACTGTTTTCAATAACTTCTGGAAGATAATAGGAAAAAGTAATTCTGTTCCATTTTGCTGTAGCAAAATAACTAAATTACATCATGCTTAGACTGTTGGATTTCTCACACACAACTGTTCAGGAGCTGCTCTCAAGAAAATGACACAGATGTTTTTTCTCTGTGCTCTGGGAGGTCCTGAAGAATCCATAAGAGGATTCCAGGATCTGGCTAAGGTTTTCCATTGACTTCCTCTGTCCTGTAAATCTGACAGTTGGATTCCTGTGATTGGATCCAGCCCTAGAGTAGAACAGGACTTACCTCCAGACAAGCATCTCTTTCTGTCTGATGTCTGCTAGGAGTCAGAAGAGAACTAGGGAAGACTTCTCAATTTGTGTTTTGAATTGCACAGCTTGAGCACTTCCCTGGAAGTGTGTAACACCAGTGTTAAAGAGCAACCTGGTCTAGTGAGAGGTGTCTCTGCCCAAGGTGCTGAGGGTTGGAAATAGATCATCCTGAAGGTCCCTTCCAACTCAAGACAATCTGTGGTTCTGTGAAGTACAAGCAAAACTAGGGCTCGTGGGGAGGTGGTTCAGTCAATGCAGATGATGTTTTGGACCTAGCTGGAGCTGGAGAAACAAAAGACATGACAAAATATTGATGAGTCTGGTTAAGCACCTACAGAACACTACAAATATCCTCTCAGGTGCTCACTCTCTTGCTGGATTTACATGAAGGCTTCCCAGGATTGCTCACATGTCATGCTTGTTCCACCAGCATGTAAAGCTGTTCCCCTTTAGCTGCGCCAACTTTGCAGCAGCCTGAGAGGCATGGGTAGGACACCTCTGCAGTCATGGCTGACCCTTCAGCCTGGGGGTGGTATCCTGCAAGACAGCTCATCCAGTCTAGCTGCTGCCCTGATTGAGTGGAAGTGTCAACTGAAGCAGCAAGCTTTAAAAAGGGTTTTGATGGAGGTCAGTGTTGCAGATGACAGTCTGACAGGCTGCAAGGAGGGATGTATGCTTAAATATTAATCCACAGCAGCTATAATGCCACTCCTGATATGTTCCTTTCCTTTTTAAGAACTTCACATGAACAAGTGACTTGTTGCCTCATTGTATTCTTCTACTTAGACTCTTTGTTGAGTCCATGTAGAGGATGTCAGTTGATGAGGAAGAGAGAAACAGAGCAAAGGGACCCAAACTAACAACTCTTAGCCAAAGCCAAAGCTTACTTTTTATATGCCAGCTTTTCTCTAGCAGAGGAAGTGATGTTGTCAGTTGTCACCTGGAAACCCCTCCTGTCTGTGGTTACATTCACTGTGAGGAGCAAAAAGGCTTGGCTACTTGCTCAGCTCTGGTGACTTTTGACATCAGGGCTGTCCACCAGCCCAATATTCAGACAGAAACTTGAAAAATATCTTTTCAATTGTTTTAATTGCAACTTAATCTGCAGCCTGTTCAAAGCTGATGAGCTGTCCTGTACCTCATGGCCTTTAGCATAAAACTTAGATCCTCTTTATTCTTCAAGGCTTTGTGCAGTTTCCTCAAACATCTCCCAGCAAGTGCAAGTGAAAAGGAATAAGTTAGACCAAGTTTCTTTCCTTTTGCCTTGAAGGAAGAGGTCTCATACTTTAACCTGGACATCTACCTGGGCAGCTTATGGTTGAACTTGATGATCTTAAAGGTCTTTTCTAATCAAAATGATTCTAAGATTCCACCACTTTGCATCTGACCTTTGCCACCTTCTTTAGCAGGCTCTTATATGAGTTCAGTCTTCTCTAAAATCGTGTTCCTTGCTACACTGACATCAGAATTCAGCCAGAACCTTGGTGTGATTACCTGGCCATTTAGCTGCATGCTGGCAGGGTGTGATGGTTAATGGGACAGAACTGGGAAGCAGGATTAAACAAAGACCTGGAGCATAAGTCCTGAGTGGGAAGTGAAAGTAGAAAGCTGGAAGCCAATGACTCAGGATGTTGTAGGATGTGCTACCACTACTGCAAGTAAGGTCCCTCAGAATGAGCACTTACCTGTTTCAGGGATTTGGCTGCCATATGGTCAGAGCCATGTTAAATCAAAAAACAGAACTCCACCATTGTGAGAAAGCATGGAACCAAAACAAGCTGAGGGGCCAGCAGTGCAGCTTGGGCCAAAACATTGCTCCAAGTGGTAAGATCATATTTACTGACACTGCCAAAGAAATGTAAAATACTTCTTGGGTTGTGCAGCATCACCACTGGCCTCGCATCAGCACTCATGATTGGTCTGGTTAACCTCTGTGTATCTGTCTGTTACTCACGATGGATAGCCAGGCAGAAATACCATCACAACAAGAGAGCTAAATTCTGTTCTCACATCCCTAAGCTTTGTGTTCCAGTATTTAGAACTGGGTGGTTTAGGCAGAGACTAGTAATATTTTAATTGCATCTACCTACTCTAGGAGAAAACAGAATACACAAATCCAACAAGTGAGGTGGGGGCCTGGCCTCTTCTGCCAGGCACCAAGTGATAGGATGAGAAGAAACAGACTCAAGTTGCACCAGGGAAGGTTTAGGTTGGATATTAGGAAATTTTTTTTTCACCAAAAGGGTCATCAGGCACTGGAACAGCCTGCCCAGGGAAGTGGTGGAGTTCACTGTCCCTGGAGGTGTTTAAAAGATATTTGGATGAAGAGCTTAGGGACATGATCTAAGAGTTGCATGCAGGGAAATGTTAGGTTATGGGTGGGCTTGATGATCTTAAGGTCTTTTCCAATCACATAGTTCTGTGGATCTGTGTGGTGGGTGGAAGGGCAAGGCCGAGAAGCCTCCTCCCTTCCCCCTTGTAAGGTAAAGGGAAAGAAACTTGAAGGGAAAGGAAAAAAAAACTCGCAAGCTGAATTAGCAAAGCAGTGGAGCTATATTTACAAAGCGATGTAGGGTTTGCAGGGGATTATTTACAAATTTACAATATCTACAATATATACAAAGATATACAACAGAGTAACACAGAAATGAGAGTGCCCCCCTCGGCAGAGAGGGGTCCCCCACCTCCGCTCTCCCCTCTCTCCCCCCCTTTCCCCAGAATGGGATAGAAAGAGAAAGAGAAGAGAGGAAAAAAAAGTTAGAAGCAGTTCGTGTTAATTGGAAGGGAGTTAGTATACAGGCCTGTTATCTGGTTTTCAAGGCCGAGGCCTTGGCAGAAAGCCCAGGACAGAAAGCTGTTGCCTGAAGAAGAGGCGGAAGCAAGACTGACTGAGAAGTGCTGGAAATGTCCAGTATAGTCCCAGCTCAGAAGTGCTTCCTCCCACTCGTCCAATGAAATTAGTTTAGACTATTCCTTCCGTTTACCAACTTCCGTCCACCATATTCCCTTTCTTAAGGGGGCAACGTCAACCGGCCACAGTCCACCCCTTCTAAACAATTTCATTGGCTGTTCATACTGTCCATCTAATCCAAAACGATATTTACAGTTCGTGAGTAAAGTTCATAGTCCATTCCGGCTATGCTCAGATGTAGATGATTCAAAAGTCCAAGAAAATCAGAAAATGAGAAAAATGGAAAACAGTTCATTTCTTCACCGATGAAGCGAAGAAAAGGGAAACAGGGAAATCTCAGGGTCTCTTAGTTGACTCAGGGCTCTCAGGGATCTCAGGGTTCGTGCACCGTAGACTCCTCGTTGATTCTTCATCTGGACGCGATGTAGCTGTACAGCAGTTCAAAGTTAACCTCTTTCAGCTAAAGTTAAATTTCTTTGTGGAATACACTGAATTTCACCATTCTCTTGCATTACCCAATAAGTGTGACCCGGACCTTCAGCTGAAACCACCCCTCGGACAGGTTTAGCCTCTCCTGAGGGTGAAAATACCCAAACAGTTTTACCTAACAGACTCTTTTCTCTAACAACAGGAACTCTATCACCTTCTACTTTCCGTAGCAAATCTGAATGTGCAGGTCCAGCTCGGTTCACTGAACCTCTACTATTTACCAGCCAGGTTGCTTGTGCTAAATGTTTTTCCCAGTTTTTCAAAGATCCACCTCCCATGGCTTTGAGAGTGGTCTTCAACAAACCGTTGTAGCGTTCAATCTTCCCTGAAGCTGGTGCATAGTAGGGAATGTGGAATATCCACTCAATACCGTGCTCTTTTGCCCAGCTCTTTACAAGGTTGTTCTTGAAATGAGTTCCGTTGTCTGACTCAATCCTCTCTGGAGTTCCGTGTCTCCACAGGATTTGTCTCTCCAGACCGAGAATGGTGTTGCGTGCAGTTGCATGTGGAACTGGATAAGTTTCCAACCATCCAGTGTTTGCCTCTACCATAGTAAGCACGTATTGCTTACCAGAACGAGAACGTGGTAGAGTGATGTAGTCAATCTGCCAAGCTTCACCATACTTGTACTTGGACCATCTGTCACCATACCACAAGGGCTTAAGTCGTTTTGCCTGCTTAATAGCAGCACAAATGTCACAGTCATGGATGACTTGTGTGATAGCATCCATGGAAATGTCTATGGATCTGTCACGAGCCCATTGGTATGTTGCATCTCTGCCTTGATGTCCTGACGAATCGTGAGCCCACCGAGCTAAGAATATCTCACCTCGGTGTTTCCAGTCGAGATCAAGATTAGAGTCCATGTCTACTTGAGAAACTCTTGCAGCTAGATCTGCCTGATGGTTGTGTTGTTGTTCCTCAGTAGCTTTGCTCTTAGGAATGTGAGCATCGATGTGTCTCACTTTCACTGGAATTCTCTCGATTCGATCAGCAATGTCCTGCCATAGGTTGGCTGCCCAAATGGGTTTTCCTTTTCTCTGCCAACCACTCTTCTTCCAGTTCTTTAGCCAACCCCATAGAGCATTGGCTACCATCCATGAGTCGGTGTAGAGATAAAGCTTTGGCCATCTCTCACGTTCAGCTACGTCGAGAGCTAGCTGGACAGCTTTTACCTCTGCAAACTGACTGGATTCTCCTTCTCCATCTTTCGCCTCTGCAACTCGGCGTGTTGGACTCCACACTGCAGACTTCCACCTTCGCTTGTTTCCAACAAGACGACAGGAACCATCTGTGAACAAAGCATATTTCTTTTCATCATCAGAAAGGTCATTGTAAGGAGGAGCTTCCTCAGCACGAGTTACTTTCTCCTCTGGAGGTTTAGCACAGTTGATACCTTCAGGCCAACTTGAGATCACCTCCACTAGACCAGGTCTTTCAAGATTTCCCATTCGAGCTCTCTGTGTTATCAGAGCCATCCACTTAGACCAGGTTGAGTCTGTGGCATGATGAGGTGTGGAGCCTTTGCCTTTGAACATCCAATTCAAAACTGGTAATCTGGGAGCTAATAGAAGTTGTGATTCAGTTCCAATCACTTCAGAAGATGCTTTCACTCCTTCATAGGCAGCTAAAATTTCTTTCTCTGTTGGAGTGTAATTAGCCTCTGAACCTCTGTAACCTCGACTCCAGAAACCAAGAGGTCGTCCACGCGTCTCACCTGGAGCTTTTTGCCACAAGCACCAGGTTGGACCATTGTCACTTGCAGCTGTGTACAAAATGTTCTTAATGTCTGGACCATCTCGGACAGGTCCCAGACCCATTGCTTGAATCACCTCTTGTTTTATTTGGTCAAAGGCTGCTTGTTGTTCAGGTCCCCAGTGGAAATGGTTTCTCTTTCGAGTCACATCATACAGAGGTTTCACAATCTGACTGTATCCAGGAATGTGCAGTCTCCAAAATCCCACTATCCCCAAGAAACGTAGGGTCTCTTGCTTGTTTGTGGGACTTGCCACACAGTGATGTAGGCAACAAACCTGAAACCCCAAAAGATTTCAGGTCAAGTCTTCCTTCTACTTCTAAAATCAGCTAAATATGGATTTATATAGGTGTCACTGAGAACCTGACTGGCACTTTTGATCTACCAGACAAGGGAAATTAGCCATCTTATCGAGACAAATGGCTCTGGTGCGGTCAGCATTAGACAGAGATGTAGCTGCTGAGGATGAAGGCAGCAGAGAAGGAATCACAAGTGGAAGGAGCATAGATCCCTTGGGCTTCCAGAACTGGAGAGGCAGGAAAGGAAAAATGGTGTTTGGCTTCACAAAGGGCCCTCCTTCCTTCTTTGTACAAGGACACATGCCACTGATGAGGCTAAGAGAAAAGGAAGAAGGTGGGGATTTTCAGAAGTTAGTGAGGTCTTATGGGATTAAAAGCCATTAAAAGCCCTTGCAGGCTTGGGTCTGAAACTTCTGGCTTTGACTGTCCAAATTCTGAATAGAAACAATAGTGAGGTGGGCTCCATCTGGAATCATGGAGTCTGCTCAAAGCAGGACTGTCCAAAAAATCTGGAAAGAAATGAGCCTGGATATCTGGAAGACTCTGATTTATCAGATCCTCCTTGAGGCTTCCATTACTGCTGCTCCTAAAAATCCCCAGGTGATGTCTGAGGCTCTTTACTCTGTGGTGAAGTGCTTCAGATTTCTACCAGGGAATGAATCCCAGTCAACATTCAATTGCTTGGAGAAGATGGGAAGGGATAAGGATTTGAAATGCTGCACTTCGAGTCTTTGATGGACAAGTTCCACAAAGAAAATTGCTGAGTGCCAAGAGAAGAAGCAATTTTCTTTATGGAGCAGTCTTGCAATGTCCAATTCTAACTCAGACTTTTTATGGGGAATAAATACATACTCCACAAATTTTAATGACCACTCATATTTTTATTTCAGTAGCTTAAATATTTTTCTTTCAACTCTAGGAGGGGAAAGGGGAGGCACATTGCATGCTGCTATCCCCCAAATTTTCTGCTGTCTGATTTGGACACTCCAGGAACATTTTGCTGCATTACAAGTTGGAAGCACCAAGGAGTCTATCTGTCCTGAAGACCAATACTGTTTGTAGCCTTCTGCCTAATTAATTCAGGTGAGCAGGATCTTGCATCAATGCAGAGCCATTGTTGACTTGAGTGGGATCTCTCAGCTGTTCAATCCTTCACCATATCCTTTCAGCTGCAGGATGATGCTCCACAGGCAGTGTTTTTAACAAGCATGATCCAACACTGCTGTAGTAGGTTTGGGAGTTTTTTAACTGGCAGAAAGCTCTCAGTTGTCCTTGAAACCTCAGGGAGCTCTAATATCCTCCTCCAAGTGCATTTCTGCAGTTTTAAAGCCCAGAATTTAGAGTTGTTGGCCAATGTGGTATAATAATAAAAACAGTATCCTGGCACGGGAGTGGCATGTGCAGGAAGCAGTATTTATATACCGTTAGCCACACCTGACTTACCATAGATGGTCAGATTTATATCTGATTTCACACTGAAAGCCCTGCTAGTGTTAAATGTATGTTATGCTCTAGCTGTTGGATGTGAAACGTGTTCATGTGCACACAGTCTACCAGTAGTCCATTATTAAAGTTGCATAATGAAGCACATTTAAGTTAGGAAAAACATACTGAAGTTTTCTGGGTGATACTATTTTGACTCACTTGTGCCTTATTCAGTGCCTGTTACCATTATCTCATCATGTTATTGTGGATCTTCCATAGGATGCCTGCCTGAGGCAATATTTAACTTGCTCTGGAGGTGACTTGGAAATGTTTTCTTCGGAGTTCTTTAATATGTACCCTGAATAATGTTTTATTCATCTAGGTTTTGGTCTTTTTGGAAACACATGTGGGGATTTTTTTCTGTAGAATAAAACAAAATGTAGCAAACTCTGGTGTCCCACTGGTGGGTATGTGGATCATCAGCAGATAAACCCCTGAAGTTCACCACACAATGCAAACAGAGGAAACTGAAGTGGTAGTAACTTGTCAGGATCCACACAGACCAGCATGAGGACAATTTTACTGTCCAGAGTATTTCCTTGTAAGAAAGAAGTGACCAGACAGATATTTCAGACCTTGGTTTAAGATCTAGAGAGAAGTTTCTTCCAATGGGCCACACTTTTCTGACTCTAGGCAGAAGCACTTGAGGAAAGGGATTGCATGCAGTAGTTGTGAAATTGGTGAGTCA